>NW_027527955.1:6351261-6481005 GCF_008692635.1 Crocuta crocuta
CGGGTGGTGCCTCTTAAGAGCAGCATCCTCTAGGAACCCACCATGGAGCCTCGAAACTGTAATTTGTTTCAGACACTCTGAGCAAAATACATTCTCTCCCAATCTCTATGCTTGATGATTAGGTGTGTTTAGTTAGAGTTAAAAATAAAATAAAGTGGAAAGTTATCCAGGTGCAAGGTATTAACCTGAAGTGACAGCAGAACAGAGGGGGGACTTCAGAGAGCAAACACATTTTTGGTGCACGTCACATGTTCCAGACGCTTAGTTGAGTCCTTTATCTAACGTACCTCTTACTTCTTCCCAATGATCCATATATAGATGTTAAGAGAAGGGAAATGACTTATACACCAAGTAAATGGTAGAAGTGGGATTCAAACCCACATTTGTTTGACTCTAAAGCTTACCTTCCTTCCACTTATTTCCAACAATTGAGGCATAGGAAGAGAATGTGCAGAGCATACCAATTTAACTTCTTTTTTTATTTTTATTTTTTTTTTGAGAGAGAGAGACAGAGTGTGAGCAGGGGAGGGTCAGAGAGAGAGGGAGACACAGAATCTGAAGCAGGCTCCAGGCTCTGAGCTGTCAGCATGGAGCCCCATGTGGGGCTGAAACTCATAGCCCATGAGATCATGACCCGAGCCGAAGTTGGTTGCTTAACCGACGGAGCGACGGAGACACCCCACCAATTTAATTTCTTAACCCATCAGCAAAGCGCTTCACATTCTGGTCCTTGGTGTCTTTATATCAGAATTCTGTCTCTGCTACATCTCAGACTGCACCCTGATCATAAACCCTTTATGGGCATTCAAATTCCCATTCTTTCGGGGACGCTGTTCTTGCCTAGAATGTCCATTTCTGCTCTTCTCCATCTGCAAGGTTATTAACTAGTGCACTGACACTCTCCTAGGAGATGTGGGCAAGAGTGTGTGGCATTTATGGTTGTCATGATGGGGATGCTACTGACAATAAGCGCCCGGAAGCTGGAGCTGCTTAGCGGTCTGCAAGGTCACGCTATATGGAGAACCCCGTACAGCAGAGAGCTGCTCTGTAAAATGCCCATCGAGCCCCACGGAGAGCACTGATCCTGAATCTCACTCTTCCCTCCTGCACCACCACCTACATGAAGTGTTTAATGTCCCCCACGCTAGGACCTGAAATGATGTCCCCCCACCCCTCAGGAATTCAGAAAGACTTCTTATGTATTAGCCTGTGTGTTTAGTGCTAATGACTTTGAATTTAATTATTAGTCATCTTCTCTTATTGTTTTATGCTTCTTTAATCACAATCAAAACAGCAAATATTTACGTAGCTTATATAGCGTGTATTTGCCAGTCTTTGTTTTAAGTCCTTTATGCATATATTAACTCACTCAATCCTCCCGGTAACACTACAGAATATTTTTTTCTCATTTTATAGACAGAAAACTATCTGCAGAGTCACATGGTTAACAAGTATTAAGGACTATGACTCAAACCCAGAGATTTTGGCTCCAGCGTCTGATTCTCTTAACTTCCAAATTTGATAGCCTTTCCAGAAAAACATGCCCTGAGTGCCTCCTATAGATCAAACACAAAAATAAATACTTAGTTTTTAGAAACTATCCATAAAATTCTGGAGTAACATACAGGAGATCCAAAGATGGACACTGAACCCAGCTACAGGGGATAAGGAAGGCCTCCTGAAAGGATGAACTAAAATCTGGAACATCAAGTTCAAGGTAAGAAGCAATGGAAAATGAGGCTGGAGAGTGGGCAGAACAGATCACAGAGCAGTCATGTCAATGAGCTCACACTGATCTTGCGGTTGAGAGCTCTGAATCGCATGGTTACCCCCTGACATAAGAGTTTAGCAAATACTACCCTGGCATCTGTGTGAACATGATGTGAGGAGACTAAGGTCAACAACAGGGACAGTTTAGCAGGCTGCGGCAGTGCAGAGGAAGAGATGAGGCCGAGGATGGCGGTAACCATGACAATGACGACTCGTGCCTGCCTGAGCTAGGACATCACTACCTCTGCCATGGCCCCAAGTGGACTGTTCTCTCCAGGCCACGTTAAATCTCCTGCCTTTCACACACCTTCCTCAACATCCAGCTAATGTAGCCCCATATGGCCCATCAAACTTTGCTCGGATACGTGGACTGCAAATCAAGCCTGTATGTCATACTCAAACGGGGAGGCAACGTCATGTACGGAGATGAACATTAGGCCAGGGATCCTAGCATCCGGATTCAGTTCTGATATTGCTTTTGATTACTTGTGTCTCTTACCCTCTAGGAATGTATTTCATTATCTGTACAAGTGGGGGTACTTTCGAAAAGGCCAGAACATGTCAGAGACAGAGTTGTCCATAGCTTTTTCAAGGATAAATGTTGCTTATCTCTGGAATGCTAATTGGTTATTTTATTGTAATCCTAGGAAGTCTTCAAATGTCTTTTTCTTATTTTGAAAGAGACACCTCCGTTTTACCATTTTGCCTAAAACGAGTTTAATTGTTATTACCTTTAAATCTGCAAACTAGCCAAGCTGTGCCCTTGGTTCACTTCTTAGGAAATTCCATGGAAGTCAGTGGGATGTGGAAATGATTAGCTAACAGCTGAGCCTGGAGATTAGCATGGCGGGAGGCCAGATACAGCTTGGGCAGCAGAGGGCTGTGTTTGTATGAACAGTGCCCCTGGAACGTAAATTTTAAAGGGGATGCGTGAGGGAAATAATGGCCCTAGCAGACCCATCCTGTGTCTGTGTTCATCTTCACCTACCAAGCACCGTTTGCTGTAAAGATACAATATATCTGTAATATACACATACATATGTATATATATGTAAGAATATCCATCACGTTACATATATGTGAAATATATATGTGTGTGAAAGGAGGGGCTGGGGGTGGGAAGGGTGTTCTCTGGGTTTGGTGTGTGAGTCCGTGACGTCTGAGTTGTGTACATGTATGTCTCTGTTCAGAGCAAAACGAGGACCGGAAGGGATCCCCAGGAAGGTAGCACAGTAGGTAAATATCTCAAGCCCTTGCGCATTTTTCATACTTGGCGGTTTGTGCCCCTGTGTCCCCATGTGTATTGTGTGTGACTGCAGCACCGGGTCTGTGTGTTCTCACTCTGTGCCTAGTGGGCCGCTTGGCACACAGAAAGAGATCAAAACTTGTCGAGTTGCTTGCCGTCAAATGAACCCCATTTCTGATAATCAATTTGGAGAGATTGCTTCTTCTTTTTTTTGTATGTTGCTCTGGGAGTTTCTCTCAAGCACGGAAAATAAAGTGGTTTTTGACATATATGGCAGAGGCAGTGTTGATCCTAATATAGAAGGGTCTTCGCAAACTCAAGAAGAGAGCACTCAATGAGGAATACAAATTCATTGAAAAGGGAATTCAAACGGCTTATACATATATTTAAACATTTTCAAACTCCCTGCGATCAGAGATGCAAAATAAATCTTTTTTTATACTTAGGTATTTCATCTGTTTGATGCAGTTGTAAATGGCACTGTTTTCACAATTCCTCTCTCTGATAGTTTGTTATTAGCGTATAGAAATGCAACTGATTTTTATGTATTGATTTTGTGTCTTGCAATTACTGAATTCATTTATTAGCTCTAAGAGGTTTTCTTGTGGATTCTTTAGTTTTCTAGACAAAATGTCATGTCCTGTGCAAACAGAGATAGCTTTATTCCTTACTTTCTGATCTGGATGCCTTTTATTCCTTTTTCCTGCCAGATTGCTCTGGCCAGGACTTCCGGTACTCTGTTGGATAAAAGTGCTGAGAGTGAGTATCCATGTCCTTCTCCTGATTTTAAAGGAAAAGCTTTCAGTTTTCACCACTGAGTCCGATGGTAGCTCTGGGCGTGTCCTACGTGGCCTTATTTGTTAGAGTTACACTTCTTCTATATTCAGTTTGTTGGAAGTTTTTCTCATGAATCGATGCTGAATTTTGTTAAATGCTTTTTCTGTCTATTGAGATGATCAGCTGATTTTTATCCCTCATTTTGTTAATGTGGTTTTTCACAGGGGTCAATTTGCAGTGCTTACATCCCTGGAATAAATTCTACTTGATCTTTTTTTTTTTTTCCTCTTTAACCAAGTGATTAATTTTTATTATAAAGTAACATATGCTCATAGAATTTTTTTAAATATTGAAATGTGTAAAAAACAAAGTAAACATTTCCTGTGAACCCATTTTCAAGCTATTTTGCCATTGATGTTTTGTTTCTTTTCAAAACTTTCTACATTTGTTGCTTACAATGGACAGTTATTAATATTTTTACTAATATTTATTGGCCATGTGTGTATTTTAAGTTTTTCTCCAGGCACTGAGGAGACACTGGAATTAAATATATTCCTGACCCTTAAAGACTTTTGGTTTTTTTAGTAGAGTAACAAATAAAAATAACAAAAGAGTACATAACATGGTATTAGGAAATAAGTGCTAGGAAACAATACAGCGGGAGAGGAGAATCGTAAGTAATGGGAAGGATGGTCTTTGTCAAGGGGATTAGAGATGGCTTCCTTGAGGAGGTGTTAAGTGCACAGAGACATGAATGAATTGAAGGACTACGTTCTTAATGGAGAGACAAGCCTGTCTGGCAGAGGGAAAAATGGATGTGAAGTCCATAGGGCAGAAGCAAAGTTGGCACACCCCAAGAACACCACAGGGGCCAGTGTGACTGGAGTAGAGGCCATGAGGACAAGAGCAGGAGAGAATGAGGTCAGAGGAGCATCCAGATCATAGAGAATTTGCTAAATTCTTTGGATTTCATAGTAGTGTTGTGGGAAGTCATTAGAGCATTTAGCAGAATAATGTGATATGATTTGCATTAAAATTTCTTTTAATCTTTTATTTATTTTTGAGAGGGAGAGAGAGAGCATGTGTGCATGAGTGGGAGCGAGGGTGGGACAGAGGCAGAAGGGACCAGAAGATCTGAAGCAGGCTCCAGACCCTGTGCTGTCAGCAGCAAGCCTGGTGTGGACTCAAACTCACAAACTGCAAGACAGGACCTGAGGCAAAGTCGGACGCTGAAGGGACTGAGCCACCCAGGTGCCCCTGATTTGCATTTTTAAAGAATATGTTGGTTGCCACAGAGTGACCAAACTATAAGAAAGAAGGAATATTAGGAAGGAAGAATTCCAGTCTGGGACTCTTGCATCCTTGCGGGCAATGTAACAATCACCTGAATCAGAAATGAAGGTAATGGAAATAATCTTATTCTAAGCATTTTAAACATGGACCCAGCAGAATCTGTTGAGAGAAAGGGATGAATCGGGGCGCCTGGGTGGCTCAGTCGGTTAAGCATCCAACTTTAGCTCAGGTCATGATCTCATGGTTTACGAGTTTAAGCCCCGCATTGGGCTCTGTACTGACAACTCAGAGCCTGGCACCTGCTTTGGATTCTGTGTCTCCCTCTCTCTCTGCCCCTCTCCCACTCATGCTCATGCTCTGTCTCTCAAACATAAATAAACACTAAAAAAAAAAAACTAAGAAAAAAAAGAGATGAATCAATGATGACTTTGATGTTGAATCTGAATGTATAGAGAGGAAAGGACTTTGCGTTTCTATATTGCTGCCCTCATGTCCCCGGAAAGAGTGCTTAGTTGGTCTTGCTATGACCTCTTTCTTTCATATTATTAGTAACACTGGTCCTGGTTGAGATTTACCATTTTTGGTGAGGCTGACTTGATTTACTCTCCATGTTAGCGCACTGTTGTGTTGTATTTGTCCAGGGTTTACAGATGAAGAAAGTAAGGAATGAAAGTCAAGCAACCTGCTGTAGGTCTCACCACAAGCTGGTCGTGAGTGAAGGTTTGCACTAGTAACTCCGACACCGGAACATATGGTGTGTGCTGCTGAACTACCCGGCCCCTCTCCTGTCCCTGTTAACTCTTGGTCTAAAGTCCTTCTGGAGAAATGACAGCTTCCTGGCAGATCAACGTCATGCCACACTGACTTCCTCATCTGGCAAGATCAGTTAGTATAAGGATCATTACAAACTCATTCCTTCATCTTCAATGGGATGGGAACCCATCTGTGTCTGATGTGGAAACAATTCTGATGTTTTTAAAGGCTACCAAAAATGTGTCTGCGAGACTGGTGACTTCACAGAGCATCTTGTAGCTCTAGCTAGGTGCAGGGGACCAGCCTCTGCAAGCCAGGGTTGGGCCGGAGAGTGATGCTTGGCATTGGCGAAGAAGACACGGAGCCAGCCTCTTCAGGTGGACTGCTCCAATTTATTTTTTAGCTTAGGGTTTTATATAGCAGATCCAAACAATCATGCTTAAACAATTTACATTTTTTGAGTACAGTCATAGGACTTAACATTTCTAAGTTTTCTTGGCAACAGTGATTTCACGGTACATGATTTCCACTTCAACCAATAAAATGTAACCAGGTAGTCATAACAAAGTTCTACATATTCTTTATTACGTACGGCAGGGTATCTAAGGATAAGTGAAGCATATTGCCAGAATACATGAGATCACAGTGCCCTTTAATTGTTTAAATTCAGTGGGCATGCAAACACAGGATATACTTGTACCCATGGTTGTAGGTAACAGACTCTCACAACCCCTTACTAAGAAAGGACAATGTCAACATTTATCATAGATGGCGTATGGAAATGTTTTACATGGATCAACTAGAATTTGGTCTCTGCATTTACCGATCTCATTCTTTGGCCAGAACAATCCATAAGTTGCCTTACAGGCTTGAGGTCAGCAGGCAAATATTTCTCTAACATTTTTTCGAGAAAGCCCTCCAAAACTAGTAAGTCTTGTTGGTGTCTCTGCTTATGGCATAATATGTATTCTTACTGGCAATTAGACCCACACAAGGAAAATGAATTCTAGGTCTCTTATAGACCCCATACATACTGGACTGTCTCCAGTTTTGCTAATTGCTACACTATTCATTAGTCAACATCTGATTGAGGGGGCGGACATGATATTTAGGTACATTCCATTTTGGAGGAAAGGGGGAAACTTTAGGTGATTCTGGTTTCATATTAACCCTGGAATAGACTCGCAGCAGAAGTGAGAGTAAAAGGTACGGACTAAGTAGAGAAGAAGAATTCTTCAGGGACTTCTTCTGACTGCCTTGCAGTCTTTTCCCACAGGTGTTTCCCTGGGCCTTGCTGTCAGGGATGACCTATGCAGTTTCAGTCTCCGGCAGCCAGGCCCCTACAGATGTGACTCCTCTGTGTAATTGCTAAGGACACAATTTCTTTTGTTGGTTGCTCACAAAATTACAACAGTAGTAAACAACAACAACAACAAAAAAATCCCCTTTGGTCTCGGCCAAAATTCAAGACAATTGGTTGAGAATGTATAGTGTTAGAAGGGTTCCGTCCCCAGAGAACATTCTTCTTAGTGTTCAAAGAAAAATCAACTTTATATCTCTGACCTTTGAAATGGGCTCATACTGCCAAGAATGTTATTTAGTACTTCAGATGGGAGACAACTTTGAACACCATTAAGTCCATCAGAAATGTTATCCGATACACATACATGTGATACATATACATACAAGGAACATATTTCTGCCTATAAAAATATTGGAAGTCTGAATAGTTTTAGCTATGTATTCTCATTGCATATTGCACTCCCAAATAAGGAACATGAATTGGCTTATCTACATGGTGATTTATAATAAAAGGGGAGAACATCGGATTTGTCTCAGCTTTTGAAATAAGGCACATTTTTATTAAGTTGTGCTTGACAGAAGCAGTTACAATTTGGCACTACCGTGAACCTTTTCTTTCTCTTACAGATTTTATTGCCATATTGGGATGGATTTATCTTTTTACTGAAGGGTGGTTGTCAGAGCAATTATGGGCTGTGGTTATTTGTGAATTTCTTTACCTTGACTTTTGACTATTTGCACATGTGCTTTTATATATAAATAAAAATTAAATTTCTTTTCTAAAGATTGGTCTTCATTCCAGACATTGATTTCTCCTTCAGAATTTCATTGAGTTTAGTTGATCCAAGGTGTCTTGACTCTGAGTATATCCTTGATTTTAGGCCAAGCATGACCTGGCTCGCTCCAAAACTTGGAGAAAAATCTGTTACCAGGTCAGCCTGACTTTTCAGGCTGGAGATGTCACCCTGGACTCTTATATGGAGAAGGAATGTCGCATGATTAACTCATAGAGAGATCTGGATTTAAATCTTGGATTATTTTTGTTTATTTCACAGGAAAATAAATTCTAAAAAAAGTGACACCAAACCATGAACCCGTACATGTCTTACCAATGTCTTTCTTTGCCCCCATCTTCTTCCCGACAAAACAAACAAGGATTGTATTTTTATTGTCTTGTAAAAACAACTAAAAGCTAGATATTTATATTCTCATTGTATATGAACATCTTCCATTTCTTTACCATCTGTACTCCCATTAAACCTCGGAATTACCCATTAATTTTGGAGGGAGGCTATTTTTTTTAATTTTCTCTGATAAATAAATGTTTATCCCTTCTTAGTTCTCCTATTTGATTTAAAAGCTGTAGTCCCGGGGCGCCTGGGTGGCTTAGTCGGTTAAGCGTCCGACTTTCGCTTAGGTCATTATCTCGCGGTTCGTGGGTTCGAGCCCCGCATCGGGCTCTGTGCTGACTGCCAGCTCAGAGCCTGGAGCCTGTTTCAGTCTGTGACTCCCTCTCTCTCTGACCCTCCCCTGCTCACACTGTCTCTCTCTCTCTCCTAGAAATAAATAAAACATAAAAAAAATTAAAAAAAATAAAATAAAATAAAATAAAATAAAAGCTGTAGTCCCCTCTTTTTAGGAACCAAGAAAATACACATTATCGGTTATGGTGGAAATATGACTAGCTATGAAATAGTCATTCTGTAGTCAAGTAGGGTTGATTGGGGTGAGGTCTCCTCACAACTCCATGTGCTTTCTTTTAAAGACTCCTGGTGAATTGTCATGGACAATTCATGCCCAAAGGGGAGGCATTTCTCATTATCTAGCGTTGTGAGTCACTGCTACTTCCAAAGTGAGGCATGGAAAAAGCCCTTTTTGATTCTCATACTTCTCTAGAAGAGGCCTATGTTAAGTGGAGAAATCACAGCTGGAGGCAACACAGATTTCTACGTCACTCCATGAAGGATGGCCGCCTCTGAGTCATGGGAGGAGCAGAATGCTCTACATGAGGAAGAAGTAGATTCATGTTGGGTTCACTCTTAAAGGGTTTGGGGTCATATCACAGATGACAAGCCAATCTGTATTCACTAAAGCTGTAGATGGAGAAATTAATTTTATTTATCAAGGCAATTAGTTCACTCAGAAAACTTTCACTAATTATTACATTGGGCCAAGAATTGTGCTTGATACTGTGAACAATAAGAGAAATTGAACAAAACCTAAAACCGGCTCTTAGGAGCTAATGGTCTAGTAGCACCATGATCTTGTTTCACTGGCTTATTAATGGTCTTTCAAAGCATCTGTACACACTTAATTTCACTTGGTTTTCACAACAACACTATTCATTTCCATTTCACAACTGAGTAAACCAAGACCCAAATCCATAGGGCATACAGTGAGAAAAACAGAACGTAAATGAGGCCTTCTGATTTCTGCCTATCTGGATTTGCCCAAACTCTAGACTTCTGTGAATGAGCTGACCTTGAAAGCAGTCAGGAACCCAAAAGAAGGCATGTTGGAGGGAGGAGCAGAGTGTGCTGGCCTCAGAGATGTGGCCACTTGGCAACTGCAGCTTTGAGGGTATACACAGTACCATAAGAAAGGTCTCTTTCAGTAATTAAGCTTTTTTTTTTTTTCATTAACAGGATGTGGAGGAACAAGAAAGACACCTAAGAACAAAGGCTTCAATTTCCTTTCTCATTATATATAGAACTCCTGGATGGGTCATTTGCCAAATAGCTTTTTAAATAATATAATACTGTACTATAATTTACCCTTAAGTGATTATTTTACATCTTAAAATCACTAATGAAGAATTAAATTATTATGTAATCTATTTCTTATTCCGCTAACTACTCTCCTAGTCCCACTAATATGTAACACTTTTCTGGTTGCTAAGTCATTTCGTGACATCACACACACACACACACACACACACGCAAACGCATTCTTGTTTTTAAGTTAGAAGTAAAAACTGTATTAATTAAATATCTTCAAAGATACAAAGCCTACAAAATTATAAACTTGTGAACACAGAAAATATGCTTTGTAATCAAATATATTCTGAATGCTTAGCAAGTGTTCAGTAAGTATTTATTAAATCAGTGCGTGGTAAATTATAAATAAATGAATGCATAAAACAGGGGCCCAAGAGCTATACCTATGACATGTTTGGAGAGAAATTAGAGACTGAACACTGCAGATGATATTTTAAGGGAAACAAAAAGAAGGGAAAAGGGTATGAGGTAAAGCAACGAAGAATCGCCTGAGGGGTTAACTTAAATGTGAGTCTTTAAGTCTCCATCTAAAAAGTTCAGCTCAAATTTTCGAAATGAATTCAATTGTAGTCAGTATTGTTTCCATTTTTATTTTGCCCCTTTCCATCTTTCTACTCTGTAAAAGATAATATAAATGAGTTACATCTAAGATTGCATTTTCTACTATCCATACGAAGGGAAGAAGGCCCACAGGTACAACCTTTTGGAAGAAAACGCCCAAAACTTCATTAATCTAGTCTGACTAATGCTTATTCCTATTATGTTCTATCTTGAACAATCTAATTAATTAATTTTTATTATTATTTCCCAGTAGTGATAAAACTAGAGAATAGTCTCATGTAATTACCTTTTTCCCCCTATGTGAAAAATTCTTTGTCATTATTGCATAAGCAAAGGCAGTGAACTCCAAGGCTGGAGAATGAGGAGGTGGCTTACTCTGTACTCTTCGTTAGGAGAAAAGTGGCTCTCTCCCCAGTAATGAAACATTAGCATGACTTGAGTGGATCCGTATGTAAGAGCACTTTTGTTATCACAGTTTTAGAATTTTACCGTATCATCGAGTTAGAGGCACCCTAAATTCTTGTGATCTGACTGAACGCAGCAATGCAAATTACAGGCTATGAATGCTGAGGATTATATACAGGCAATGAGTGGGACAAATTTCATGCAATCAAATCAAACTTGATTTCTTTGATGAATACCATAAGTGTCCATGTGCTATTTTATTGATTACTAAGAGATTCCTATGTTTCACAAGAATTTTAGCAAGCTACAAAATTCTGTTTCACGAGAACTGGAATCCAATGATGGGAGCATTGGTTTGGTGGAGCTTAAGGTATGACCTTTAATACAGGATGACCTGATTAAGTCCAGGGTTTCCCTCTGATTGACCTTTAATTCTTCTCAAGAACTTGGAGCCATGTGTCATTGAAATCCTAGAGTTTGGTTATCACAGCATAAAACATTCTTACCTTGATATAAAATAACATCACCGGGCTCCCTAAAGATAATCTGAACTACATCTGTAATATCCCTGGATAAGGTGTCTGAAAAATGATGCTCATAAAAGTTCAAAGCCTATCTTTAGATAATGGTTGACGAAAACTGACCATTGAAATGTTGGGAAATATTAATTAAATGCAAAGACTAATGTCTTTTGTGTTAAACCATTCTAACAATTATTGACAAAAATGTGTTTGCCTTTGTTTCTACTTAGGAAAAAAAATACCAACATATAAAAAATGCATCAGCGCTTTTGATTTTTACTAAAATCAAATTGCTACCGTGAAATATTGCGCACTTTATAATAAGAACTTATATTTGTAAATTGATTTGAAATGCTTTTACGTATGTTATCTTGATAAATTCTAATAACCACTTGGTGAATAAGATTATTTGCATTTTACAAGTTAGAATGCTGAAGCTGAAAATGGTTAAATATCATGCCTAGTTTGTTAGTTGAGTTAGGGCTACTGAAAGAGAAACAAACAAACAAACAAAAACTTTGGCTTAAACAAGATAAAATTTCTTTTTTTCCTTAAGCCTGTATGTTTATATTCCTCTTTCAAGTCCAAGGCTGCCTTAGTGCTTTACTGATCAGAGATCAAAAGTCCTTTCATCTTATTGCTTTACAGTGTAGGGCATACAGGCCCAGATACCTCATTGTCAAAAAAGGCTGCTGAAGCTCCAGCAATTATGATTAGATTTGAGTTAGGAAGAAAAATGAGAAAGGGAAGTGTCATTTTTAGAAGTCAGTCATACATTCCTTTTGCTGATGAGATCATACGTGAACACACGTGGTTGAAACAGGGCCTGGGAAATCTTTTCATTCTGGGCTCCAGAACGAAATGTGTCTAGCTCAAAATGGGGGATTCCATTACTGTGAAAACAAGAGAGACTCCCTATAGAGGACAACTTCCAGTGTCTGTTAACATTTAGCATCTCATATCTAGTAAATGATGACACTTGGACCACAACTCAGGCTTTCATGCTTCTTATCTCATGGTCTAACTGCAGTATGTTATCATATAATGAGAGAAGAGGTTGAGACATAGCTTTATTTTTCACCATTCACAGCTGTGACGGTATCCATCATGATTCCTGCCTGCCTTCCGTTTTCCACAATTGTTTAGGTATAAACTTTGAAGAAACACTAATATCATTTCTGCTATTATGAAATATTAGTCTGTGCGGAGTCTGCCTCTGTAGTTAACATCCAAAATTATTTCCCTGCATGCCTTGAAAAGTCCATAGTGTTCTTGTTTTCTTGTTAAGAAAGAACTGAGTATGTCAGTAAACAGTTGTGAAATGCATGTATCTTCTACCCTATGCAAGATTTTAGATCAGTAATCATTTATTTTCAATGACTGAGTAAATAAATATCATTTGGGGGACCTACCAAGGATAAATAGCCTGCTAATTTTCAGAGTGATAAAACAATTTACATCTTGTGCTTGGTTGCCCCTTTTGGGACCAACCTTAGAAATTATGAATAATTTAGCCAACACTGAGACACATGATTCAACACTGGAACTCTCAGCTTTCTCTGACAGAGAGACAATTTCTTGAGCATTTTGTCATTTAGGTATATAAAATATTGGAGTTAAGATTGGTTTAAATTTTGCTCAGTGATTGGCTGAAAATAGAACCATGCTGTACAGAATTTCAGCACTTTTATATATAAATGGCTTATGTTTGGAATTCTTCTTTTAGGCCTGATTCCCCAAAAGTCTAGAAGATGTGAGAAAACAAAACAAAAAATGTTGAAGGAATAAAACGCTTAATGAATGGAGAGGGGTTACATTGATGTTAGCAGAACATAGAGGTTTAAAATAGCCTGCAGAGTTAGAAAGACTTAAAAGTGCATGCCTTGAGATATAAAAGAGAAAATAAAGAGACAAATTACTTCTCTTGGTTCAAAGAGATACAAATGCAGTTAATCTGATGATCAGAAGCTGGTCGGGAAGTTTAGACTTGTCATTAACAATAATAGTCTTCATATTTTAGCAACGGTCAGAACACCTGCTAAGCTTGTACCAGAGGCCACTGGTCCCCAGTGTCTGAGTTTCTGATTCAGTAGATCTGGGGTGAGGTTTGAAATTTCAACTTCTTATAAATTCCCAGGTGATGTCAATGCTACCGGCCCACAGACTGCACTTTAAGACCATTACAATACAGAATAACTGCTCAAGGAAACAACTGCAATTACATTTAGGAAGAGATAGAATAACATTCTACGTAATTGTTTTCAGTTCTACAGAAAACGGACTGCCCTTTACTGACAAGGTTAATAGATGTCTTCATTACCAATACACACTAGATTCTGAGCTATGATCATTCAAGCAAGATTCACGATACTCTGTGACCAGATAGTGCACATTCTAACTTATCAGAAAGGGAAATGAGAGAAAGATGTGTTGTGATTGTTCACCATCTGGGAGAGAGATGATGTTTATGTAACTCCCAGATCCCTGGCATGGCACCAAATTATGTGTGTGGAAAGCAAAACAGTGCACAATTTATCCAGATGTTTAGCCTGTAATTCTACATAAGACTCAATATCCAGAAATTTCAAATAAATCAAAGTTTCAAGTAAATAAGCCATCTGGATATTTAATTGATTTTTACATTCTTATCTAGTCTAATATTTTGAGGTCATATGGACTCAATCTTACCTTTTGTGCAACTGTCAGATTGCACTAGCCCCCTCCCCCCGCCTGTGTGTTTGTCTACTTCTGGGTTTTTTTCCAACATGTAACAGTTATGCTACATTGATCCCTGAGGCACTTCTGTGTCTTTGAAGTTAGTCATCTATCTATTTCATTTGTCATCTCTTTACTTCAATTGTTAGAATTTCACAGCAAGAAATCCATGGAAACACTGAAAAAGAAGTCTTACCTGTAATGATTTCATCATGGTTACAACACTTTGAAAGAGGGGATTTTGCAAAAATGTCCAATACTAGGTGACCACTCTATCTGGATAGAACCATGAAACATCCAGTATATCTACGTTACCATGACTTATCTCAACAGGTCACATTTAAGGCAGCTTTTTCACTCTGCAAGCCATAGGAAGAAAGCTTAATAAAAATAAGATAGAAGAAATGTTTAAAATAGGTGTGTGTATACATCTATAGATTAATTAATGTAAAATTAATACAAAACAAATATATAGTCAGGTTAAATGTATATGCTTCTATTTAGTTTCTATCTAGTCTTATACCTGAAAGAAAATACAAAAATTCTAGTTTTGGCGAACAGTATATATTTTTCAAGCAGTATTAGAAACAATAGAATTTGAGTACAAGAAATGGATTTATTCATTCTATTGTGGTTCATTTGAGACTTGAGGTGTGACTTACTTAAAGTCAAAATCAAATGAAACACACACACACACACACACACACACACAGAGAGAAGGTATCTCCATTAACTTATTGCCATATTGGTAGACAACAGCTTTTTTGCATTACACATTTTAGATTAAATAATGTAATGTTAAGACTATACTTCTCATTTAGAAGCCTGATATTGTGGTGTTTCGATGACAAATAGTTTTTAAGGTAATGCCACAAAAAAATGGGAACTATTGGCTTTGAGATAGCATCTCTGAGATAAAAGCACCTGCTGTTTTATGCATAATGCTGATGAACATAAAAACTTCAAAGGCAATATGAACTGATCCTAAAATCTCATCTAGTTCATGTAAAAGCACACTCATTCAGAGACAAGGAAGAGAATAGGCAAGTTTTTCTGTGCCAGATACCAACCAAACCGTGCAATGATGTAGTGAAATAATCCCTAAATCATGAGAGTCTGTGAGTGACCATATGAGCCACAGGACCAGAGGAGGCTAAATTGTACCGTGCTCTGGAAAGATGTGAGTTAAATACCCAAGGAGTCATCCAAATATAAGTACAACAGTGCTCACATTAACTATTAACAATGATGCCCCAATCTCAGTACCCTGAAACCCACATCTATGATTAACAGAAAGTCCTGCACTTGCCAGAAATGCCTGGGATAAAAAATTACATGTGAAATCCAGGTAGTGAGTACAAATCTCAATTCACAGCACAACCAGGGCTTAGAAACAGAGTTTGCCTGGAGGGTTGAGGAAAATGCAGCTGGCCAGTGTGGCTGACACAAAACGAGTGAGGAGGATATATTCTCAGGTGAGAAAAAGAAGTAAGGGAATGGGGTCGAGGAGGGCAGCTCATATTGTTTGGGCATTTTGGTATTTGCTTGAATATCCAGTATTTGTCTGATCTCTACTTTCTGACAAGAATCATAGTCTTTCCAATGAGGCCCCCGGGTCCTACGAAAATCAGAGAATACGGCATAATATTTGTTTTAAGGGCTGCAGGATATTCTGTGATAGAAGTGGCTATAATGATAATTAAGAAGCTGGTCTACCAAAATCTCTTCAGACAGACCCCTAACTCTCCAGGACGGCACATTCGAGTGCCTATTCTACCTCCCTGTGGAGCAATGCAGCCCAGACATTTTAAAAAGTATTTAACGTTTTTAGAATCGCTTTATTATTTACAGAAAAATTGAGAAGATAGTTGTTAGAGTTCCCACATATACCTGATATCCAGTTTTCCCCATTATTACTACGGTGCATATGCCGCAATTAATGAAGCAATCAATATCAATGCATTATCATTAGCTAAAGTACATAACTAGTTTCCTTGGTTTTTACCTGATGTTCTTTTTCAGTTCTAAGATCCCACATTTAGTTGGAGCCCATATTTAGTTACCATGTCTCCTTAGGCTCCTCTCGGCTGCGACAATTGCTCAGACTTTCCTTGTTTTTGATGTCCTTGACACATTTGAGGAGTGCTAATTGGGTGTTGTAGAATGCCTCCTAATTAATGTGTTCATGATGATTACACTCAGGTTATGCATTTGTGGGGGAGAACAGAGAGATAATGTACCATTTTCGTCACATCATTTACAGGGTACACAATGTCAGCATGACTTATCACTGTGAACGTTAACTTTGATTACTTACTGAAATGTTTGTCATGTTTCTCCATTACAAAATTACTCTTATTTACCTCTTCATATTGTGATCTTCGGAAAGAAAACACTTGTGTGTAGCCTGCACATAAGGAGGAGAGGATCTCATAAATGTTGATAGGTATAATTGTCATTTTCATCATTTATGAAGTAGAAACGTGGAATTTTTATCTTCTCTTTCTTCAAATAATTATTTGGAAATACGACCTAAGGGTCAACACCTCCTAATATTTATTAATTAAGATTCAGATCAGATTAGCTTGAGTCTCCATTCCCCAGGCACAGCGGGAAACTTATCATTCCTCTCCGTGTCTATGGAATTTCTAGAGGTGCTCATGGTTTTTCTAGTTACCTCTTGTTCTGATTTCCTGCTTCCTTGGAATGCATAATCTCTTTCACAGTATGCCTCTTTGAGGCTAGTCTTTTTTCTCCAACTATCCACCCAAATGTGGAAAATAGCACCGATTCCTTGATTTCACAAACCACTAGGTAGTTATGTACAATAGATTTACTTGAAAATGTGGGTGCTGGGAAGGTGGAAGGGCCATGTAGTCTATCTGGGGGAATTATGTTACTTTCCTGCACAGCAAGAAAGAATTTAACGTTAAATATTAGGCATTTGTAATATTGGGCACACAGAACTATTTTGCCTTTCGTCCATTTTTCACACTTGTCCGTCTGCCATTCTCATCATGAGGGACTTCTCATTTAGTTGCTCTTCATTCTTGTGTTCTGGATTTCCACCGTTTTTCCAGAATTTTCTTGTTCAAGCAACTTCTCCAGATTCTTAG
Organism: Crocuta crocuta; assembly: GCF_008692635.1. NCBI lineage: Eukaryota > Metazoa > Chordata > Mammalia > Carnivora > Hyaenidae > Crocuta > Crocuta crocuta. Next base: position 6,368,498 of record NW_027527955.1, read on the forward strand.
CTTCTTCACAGTCTCCACCTCTGGATACTGACAAACTATCAGAATACTTTTATTTATTACGATGGTCAAGAATGTATGTTTTATGGTCTCATTTGACCTTACCTTGTTGTGTGCCTGACGCTATCACTGCACACTGCAAGACATTTTGCTGTACAAAGAAAGTTTGGTCTTCTCAAGAATTCTGCCGTAGGCTCTTTAACACGTCTTTTTCCCTTCTTCAATCCCCCCCTCCCCACCCCATCCTGTCCCCCATCCTCTCCTGTAGTTAGAAACTGTAAATTACCAATCAGTGTTCAGTCAGGAATATGGGATTCACTTTAGATACCTCAGGGATTCATCCTGGGAACTGGCATTCAAAAGTGCTTGAAGAGAAGTGAAGGAGAAGGAGACATACCATAGGAATCAGAAAGTTGTAGTAGGAAGAACTGGAAGTCCCAAAGGGACAAGGTGTCTCCCTGAGGTCAGGCAGTTGCTCTCACGGCGGGGGGGGGTTGGGTGCTGGAGCACGGGAGTGCTTGTTTCCTGTTAAAAAGCTGGAGATTCTGCAGCTGATGCACATCAGCTACTCTGCAGCCATTGCCACTGCAGAAGTTAGTGGAACAGTAATCGCTGCTTGTGACGCCATGAATGCTGCATCTGAGCAGAAACCCCCACCGTGCCTTTTGAAGCTGATGGAATTTTCTGGTGCTCTCAGTCACTTGCAGTTGCCTGCTACATGTCCTCAGGGAACAGGAGAACATATTTCCCACATATTCCAGTTCCTTACCTGTGGCCTCGATTGGTGGAACCTAATCATAAACCAACTGCCCAGAGAGACTTGGAATTGTTTGCAGGCTCTGGCTCCTTGCGGTGCAAAAGAAAACAGGACAATGGAGCCTAGTAGCCAGGGACCTTACATGTGACAGTCCCCTCATTTGTCTTCTCAGCATAAATAAACTTCTATCCATTTTTAACTTCCAAGCAGCAAAAAGAGCAATGACATCATCCCACAAATAGTCCTGATAAGATTAGAGAAAACTGTCTCTTCCCAAAAAAGGGATGACAAAAGTCCTACCAGTCACAGTATCCTTATCTGAGTAACACTTCCTTTTTTAGTTCTATTAATTGCCTTGATATTCTACACCCTAAAGATTAAATTCTAATATTAATCACCACCACTACCCCTTAAACAAAGTAGTAGTAGGAAGACACAGAGGAAATGTCACTTAGCATATATAAATGTGAGCATTACAACTGAGGACCTATGCATAATGGTAACGTCTCATTCCTCTGACTGGCTGCGGGGTTCTGATGAATATTCATAATGCAGGTTTTTCTTCCATCCACATTGCCTCTTCCTTAGCCATCCTTCAGCTTGTCCGTGCTCTTCCTCTGAAGGCTTAAGCTACATCTTCGTTTTTAAGGTGCCCAAGGAAATGCCTTTTTTGTGTGTGCTATAATCTGCTATTAACTTTACTACTCAGTACTGAAGTACTACAGATCACCCTCAACTTATGAGGGGGTTACATCTTGGTAAACCGATTGTCAGTTGAAAATATCGTAAATTGAAAAAATGCATTTAATATGCCCCAGCTCCCGAAGATCATAGCTTAGTCTAGCCTACGTTAAATGTGCTCAGAACACTGACACTAGCTTATAATTGGGCAAAGTCATCTAACACAAAGCCTATTTTATACTAAAGTGTTGAATATCGCATGTTATTTAGTGAACCCTGCACTGAAAGTGAAAAACAGAATGGTCATACGGGGCTGAATGGTTGTCACATTATGGTTGTGACCCTGTGGCTGACGAGGAACTGTGGCTGACTGCCACCACCCAGCATCATGAGAGAGGATGGTGCCCATATTGCTAGCTGGGGAAAAGATCAAAATTCAAAGTATGCTTTCTACCAAATGCATATCACTTCCACACCATCATAAAGTCAAAAAAATTATAAGTCAAACCATTGTAAATCTTGCGCCATCTGTGCGAGATACTTCTAACAAAGTCTTCACTTCTTCCACTCTTAAATAACAAACCCATTTCCTATTGGCATTTGAGCTCAGTCATTGCATCCTACATAGTAGTCCTCTCTTTCTTTTTTGTCTGTGAGGTCACTGGTATGAGGATCTCCAAATATCTAGATGTCTATTTCTACTTTCAGTTTTCTGAAATTTTATAGATGATTGCCTCCCTCTCTTGAGAACTAAGACCACTTTATAGGCAAGTTCTAAAGTTCAAGGGACAAGAATCAAATGTAATTTAAAAATGAGGCATTAAGATTAATGATGAGAGAAATCACTCTACTTTTTTCAATTATTATTATTTTAGAGAGAGAGAGCATGCACATACCAGGGGGGCGGGGGAGGGGGAGAGTGGAGCAGAAGGAGAAAGAGAGGGAAACTTAAGTAGGCTCCATGCTCAGTGCAGAGCCTGACTTGGGGCTCAATCCCACAACCCTGGGATCATGACCTGAGCCAAAATCATGAGTCAGATGTTCAAAGAACTGAGCCACCCAGGTACCCCAGGAGTCACTCTACTTCTACACTTTGATTCCTGGGTTCACATATTCTGGATATGAGAGAAATAATGTCATATATTGGTTGCTGGTTTGAACATTTAGACACTATTTAGCATATGATCTCAGCCCTGGAACATGTCAGCTAGCCAAGTAAAGTTTGTGTTAGGCCATTACATCATTCTAACAAAATAGATATTTTTGGATGATGGAGCACATAGGAAGGCCAATGAATACCTTGAGAATGAGCCTATTTTCTTCTTTTGCCATAAAATGAGTTCTTGAGTCAAAAGCAATGTGATATTAGATAACATGAAGGTGAATAAGGAGTTGAGTTAGGATAAAAATAAAGAATTCTAGAAACATGACTTTGGATCGAATCTAGAGTGTCTATTAAAAGGAGGAAGAGTTATGTCCCACTCTAAGATGGTAGGAATTCACTATGCTGAACCTACTGGCGGCTGGTTTGCTAGCTCCCACCCCACCCCCCATACCCGCAAAGGTAGTGGTATCATTTTGAGGGCTCATTGTGATGTCTGGCTAGGCATTCAGCATTGGCAATAGCAAAAATCAGTCTTGGTGAGGGGGAGAAATTTCAAGAACTTTTAGTCATGACTTTGGGTCATGAGGCCCAAGTAACAGAACAGCTTGCATTGAATCCTGGACTTGCTGTAGAGCTTTCTTTTATTTTGGCATCTGCTCAAAAGTGGCAGCCTTCCAACTGGCCAATGGGTCCAAGAAGCACATTCAAGTCTTGTCTCCAGGATCCAAAGACGCCCACCAAGCATTTTGTCACTTTCTTGGTGGTTGCTTGTACAGAACAATTATTTGACCTTCACTAAGTGGGACTCATGGACATATATGTTCTAGACTACATGCACTGGGCTACTAGACCCCAAGATTATTAGACCTGTAAACCCTTTGAAATCTCACTGAGGTGACAGGCTGTGAATTTAATGGGATTTGTTTACTACCTTTTGATAGTTATATGTCTTTCCAAGTCATCTAGGGTATTTACCTAGATGCAACCAGATGCAATCCCATCTTTCCCTTTACTCACAGGGTTCTCAGTCTGTGCGTTGAATTGGTTTTGGAAATCAACCCCTTGAGATGGCTCCAAAGCAAACATCTTCACCTGACAGAGAATTTAGCTTCTTACATATCAAATGAAACTTCAGTAGTAGTCTACCCACCTATCTTAAGCTTGTAAGATGCCAGCACCAACATTTTTGTGAGTCATATAATTCTGAAACTATTCTTGATCTGCTACCCATTTCCACAAACATGTCTCCCTTTTCTTCTGTGGTCAGTCCCTGTTTTCCAGCCTCTGCTACTCTGGGATCCCATCATCCCCATTGAAATCAGAGAACCCACTTCTGTGAAGGCATCTCCACTGGCCTCTCCATCATGCAGAACACAACTACTACAGCTTTCCAGTATTGCTAGTACTTTTTACATCATTGTGTATCTCAATGCCTCAGTGAAGGAAGTTTCCATTGAGCCTTTGCAATTTAGAATATTGATAAGCAGTTGACTCCAAAATGTCCACATCCTTAAGCCTTAAGATTAATTTCTCTCCTGGCATCTCAATTTTATTTAATAGAGTCCTTACTTCAGGCCAGGTTTTAGTCGATCATTCACTCAAACTACTTGTGCCACTCCTGACATTTGGAACTAGCATGTTAAACTTGGAATTTCTGATTAGTTGATCCATATCAACAAAGTTGGTCATTTTCAACATTACACTCTTTCTTGGCCTAGAACACTTATCATCTATTTCCCACATAAAATGTCCAAGTATCTGCAAATCTGTTAGAGTATACATCCTTAATAAGTTGCCAGAGGCATTGTCTCTGAGAAGGACTTACCTTGGCTGCTGTGGCTGGGAACTATAACATTACTGGAGCTTCAGCCACCCGTAGTCACTGACTTGTTTAATTGCATCATTTGTAGAAGAATGTGGCTTCTATAATATCTGCTTCCTTGAATTTAATTCAGTTTTCCTTAGTGTATAACACAAAAATAGCTTTTGGAAATATTTTAAAGATGTGTGAAAAGAAAATTAATTCTTCATAAGCTACAAGTGCAAATTATTAGGCTTCATAAAGTATATTAATCAATTTGTTGGTCTCTATGTATTTTTGTTACTGTTTATTTCTATGTGAAAATCTAAGATAGTTGTGTTAACCTTTCTCACAGTGGTTGATTTTGCTAATTTTTCTTTGCATTTACAGGGTTTTGCATGTTTGATCCTTCTAATGTTTAATCCACCATCCTGGTGGATTACATAATCAGTCAACATAGAATGTCTCCTTTGCCCCAATTTAATTTTAATTTTTTTGCTTCATATGATTCTTGTTTAATTTTGTTTGTAGTTTATAATAATTCTGATTGTTTTATTTTTACTACTTAATATAGTTATTGTATAAAATATAGAGCGGAATTTGTGTTTCTAAAAACAATACGACAGCATTGGCTTCTTAAATAGGAAGTCTTGCTTATTTCCATTTACTATAACTAATAAATTTGAGTAACTACTTGTATTTTACCCAATCTATAAAGAAGTAAATCACAAAGTAATGTATTAAAAATGACTCAAAAGAAAAATGAAATAAAAATTTATTATACAAGGAATATTACATTATAGTGGAAAGTCTGAACAAGAGTGATGCCCGAATAAAATTGTCAAAAAATAGAAAAGTAATTATTAGAAAATAAAATTATCAATAATTCCACCACCAAGCAGTAAGTACTATTAATTACATTTGGTGTGTTCTTTGTCTTCTATACATACTGTTTTGTATCTCTAAAATCAAATTGTGTAAACCATGTCACTTTTTCCTAATCATTGTTATATCATAACCATTCTTCCACATCATTAAATATCCTTTGTAAACAATATTTTTAATGATTGCATTCTGTTGTCATATGTCATATTCTTTACTAATTATAACTCTATTATGAAAATGTGAGTTTTTTCTTGTCATTTACTATTATTAATACATCTTCGAATGCATTTTAATTACCTTCCTAGCCTCCAAAAATAACATTTTCTGTCAAAAATATGTTCTCAGAAATGGGTCCTTGATACATAATGCATGACTCTTTTCCAAAACTGTGTATCAATTTATGTTCCCACCATACTGAGTTTAAGATTGAAAGTTAAATTTAGTTCCATGCTGAATCAAAATATTAGCATTTTGTTCGTCACTTTATTCCTACACAGTTCTTGGCACATAGAGTGGGCATGCAGAAAATATTTTTGAGCGAATAACTGAATTATTCCTATGCAGCCAATGTGCTAGAGCAGAAAAGTTATAGTCCTTTAGAATATAAGAGAATTATTTATTTGAAAAATAGATTAAATTATTTCCCAAAAGTTATGCAGCTATTTTTTAAAATCTAGAAGTAGACACAGTTTATTGACTCCAACCTTTTGTGCTCTTTCTTAAAGATTTCATTAACTTAGAATTTTTTTCTAGTTGATAGTGTCTCTATATATCAACAATCTAAGATATCATACAATTTTAAAACATATTTTTATATAAAGTCCAACTTACCATATTCACAAAATTCTCCATATACACTAACACCTACATACAAATCAGACTGGTCAATAATCAATGAATGGTCAACTAAAATGAATTGACAAGTTGAATCATTTATCTCTGTGTGTATGAGTGATTTCTATTTTACATGAGATTTCCCCTGAAAGAATTTTCCAAATTTATGTGTGAGGAAGCCAGAACTTAGGCAGGAATGAAGTCAGATGATGGAATTTGGGAACTGTCAGAACATTTAGAAGTGAAAAAGAAAGCTCTCAGTGAGAAGAAATCTACGAGAGAGTACTTTCAAATATACATGTAAGGAGGAAATAACAGAGATACTGAGTCAGAGAAACCCATTAAGAAACATTGGCCAAAAAAATAATATTCTGTATTTGCTTAAAAATGGTAACCCAATAGATTCAGGAAGTTTAGCAAAGACCAAGCAAGACAGATAAAAAGCCATATCTAGATACATCATTGTCGATCACAGAAAACAAATAATAAAGAAAAAGACCTAGGGAACCTGGGTGGCTCAGTTGGTTAAGCATCCTACTTCAGCTCAGGTCATGATCTTGTAAAGAAAAAGACCTAGGGAACCTGGGTGGCTCAGTTGGTTAAGCATCCTACTTCAGCTCAGGTCATGATCTTGTAAAGAAAAAGACCTAGGGAACCTGGGTGGCTCAGTTGGTTAAGCATCCTACTTCAGCTCAGGTCATGATCTTGTAAAGAAAAAGACCTATTAAAGAACAGGGTAGGAGATACTTTATATCCAGGACAACCCCAATAAAGATGAGAGATATCTTCTTATCATAAAAGCTGTAAAACACTAGACAATGGACAACTTCTTTAAAGTGCCAGAAGGAGGAGAAGGAGGAGGCAGAGGCGGAGGCGGAGGAGGAGGAGGAGGAAAAAAAGAAGAAGGAGAAGAAGGAGAAGGAGAAGAAGAAGAAGAAGAAGAAGAAGAAGAAGAAGAAGAAGAAGAAAACAGCTGTCAACCTAGAAGTCCATATCCCCCAGAAATATCATTCAGAATTAAGGCAAAATAAAGACATGATAAATAATCAAATGTTGATACAAAGTTCTGCCTTCGCCATGGCAAGAAATGGCCACAACATCATCTCTCTCATGCTTCATAGATGGCTTATGGAAGGAAGTCATAACTTGGAAAGGTAACCCAGATGATGTGTGTGTGTGTGTGTGTGTGTGTGTGTTTTCTATTATTTTTATGGTAAAATGGTGACAGAAACCAAAAGTTCTATAGAAATCCTATATATCTGACTGTAGGAATCTAGGAAAGGAACAGCTTGCATCCAGATGCAGGGGGTAGGTAAGAAGAGAATTCCAGAGAGGTGAGAGCTGAAAAGGGGGACTCCATAACTCTTTCTATGAACCTGCAGACTTTCTATGAAGTCTTAGCCTCACCTCTTGGCTATGCATGAATGAGACAGACCCCAAACCATATAACAAAGATGTTGGGAGCTGAACGTATTTAAACATGGCCCCAGTCTCAGACTAACCTTGACTGTTGCGTGTGTGTGGCAGAATCAAAGCAGCATAACAGAAGCTTCGAAAACTAGAGATTAGAACTTCTGCTCACAGAAGGCAGGTCTGAACCTAACTGGATTAATTATCTACTGAAACAACAGCAATAACAAGAGCAACACTCTCCAGAAGATTTTAACAGAACATGCAATTTACAAAAAGAATAATAATAATATTTAAAATATCAAGGACACAAATTAAAATTAAAAAGATCCAGAAAATGTGACCACTTTTCAAGGGAAGCAAAGATCTAAAGAAAGAGGTAGATGTCAGAATTTTTCAAAGGTTTTAAAGCAGCTAATATACCTATGTTCTGTGAAGTAAACCTGATCACACATGAAATGAATAAAAAATAAAAATTCTCAGCAGAGAAATAAAAATAAATTTTAATTGGAAATCTTAGAGCTGAAAAAATGCAATACCTAAAATAAAAAAAATCATTGGATGGGCTCAATAGAAAAACAAATATGATAGAGGAAACAGTGAAATTGAAGAAAAATCAGTAGAAATTCATATTATCATTACAAGAGATGCAGAAAAAGCATTTGGAAGAATTTAATATCTTTCTGAACTCACAGCAACAGAAATGAGAAGGAATCTTTCTCAATGTGATAAAGGACTTCTGTTAAAGCAACAAAACCACCTCCTAAACCTAACATCATTCTTTTCTTTTTACTTAAAATTTTTTAATGTTTATTTAATTTGGAGACAGAGAAGGAGCGAGAGAGAGAGTGTGTGAGCAGAGGTGGGTCAGAGAGAAAGGGAGACACAGAATCTGAAGCACGCCCCAGGTTCCGAGCTGTCAGCACAAAGCCCAACACGGGACTCAAACTCATGCACCATCAAATCATGAAGAGGAAATCAAACAATTAACTGAATGAGACACCTAGGTGCCCCTATCTAACATCATTCTTAATGGCTTTTAGTAAATTCATACCTCCCAAAGTGAGGAAAAGTTTAAAAATGCTAACTCTCACCATTATTCTTCAACATTATACTGAATATATTAGTGAATCCAAAAGGCAAGATATACATACATACATACATACATACATAAAATATTGGAAAGAGAGAAGCAAATCTATTTATTCTCAGACTATATGATTATTAAAAAGAAAATTCTATGCAGGCACATGGGTGATTCAGTTGGCTGAGCGTTAGACTCTCGATTTTGGCTCAGGTCATGATCTTGTGGTTCAGGAGTTCTAGCTTCACATCAGGCTCTGTCATGGAGTCTGCTTGGGATTCTCTCTCTGCCTCTCTCTGTCTCTCCCCTGCATGCATGCCAAATGAGAGAAACTAGGCATAAAAGACGATATATGGTTCCATGTATATAAAATTTCAAAACAGACAAATCTAAGCTATGTTTCATATTGAAGAGATGTTGCCTTGGGGCTGAAGAAGAGTTCAGCTCCAAAAAGGCACACAGGAACTTCCTTAGCAATGGAAATTTTACATAATATTTTTGTAAAAGTGTATGCAAAATATTTTATGTATGTAAATAATTGTTAGGGGCATACAGGTATATATTTTTATGAAAACCCATTGAACTCTACAATTAAAATGGACACATTTAAATATATGTAGATTATACCTCAACAAATATTAATTATATGAAAACCAGCATTATAATTATCACTGATAATAAGATATTTATAATATATGCTCAACTGATAGAGTGGTTAAGCTGTGGGTTCGATCTCTGTGCAGCCGTACACTAATTTCTGGAAATTGAGATTGCTTTGAAGTACTATTTTACACCTTGTGGTTGTGGAAAAAAGATAATGGATAGAGGATAATGAATAGAAAGCACCTACGTTTAATAAAGGCTTGCCCAGTAAATGATAGCTATTTTGAGACAAATGTCTGAAAAACAACGAATACTGTGAGTGTGCATGCACTAGTACATGTGCAACTTTGAGCCTAGGCGTGCAATTTGGAGGAGTTCTGAGTGCAATCCACAAACTATAAGACTTGAACTTTCATGATCCCCGTATCCATCCCTGTACAGGGAGTCTGTCGTTGTTCCCACAGGGAATGTGGTTAAGGCAATCACACTGGTCCAGCTCTCACAGCCTTGCTTCATGACAGAGGAGTCTGTACCAACTGTGACAATCCGTAGAGATTATATGATACTACTGGTTATTTATCTAAAGAATATGAAACACCAGTTTGAAAAGATGTATGCATCCCTATGTTTATTGCAGCATTATTTAAAATGCTAAAGCATGTAAGTAACCCAAGTATCTGTTGATAGATGAATGGTTAAAGAAGACGTAAGATATATATATATACCTACATACACACACATACACAATGGAATATTACTCAACCACAAAAAAAGAGTGAAATCTTGCCATTTGCAACAATATGGGTGGATCTACAGGGCATAGTGCCAAGTGAAATAAGTCAGAGAAAGACAAATACCATATGATTTCACTTACATATGATATTTAAGAAACAAAACAAATGAACAAGGAAAAAAAGAGACAAATCAAAGAACAGACTCCTAATTATAAAGAAATAAGCTGATGGTGGCCAGAAGGGAGGTAGGTGGGGGGATGGAAGAAATAAGTGATGGGGATTAAAGAGCACATTTATCATGAGCACTGAGTAATGTACACAATTGTTGAATCACTATACTGTACACCCGAAACTAGTATAACACTGCATGTTAAGTATATTGAAATAAAAATTTGGGGGCACCTGGGTGGCTTAGTCGGTTAAGGGTCCGACTTTCGCTTAGGTCATGATCTCGCGTTCGCGGGTTCAAGCCCCGCATCGGGCTCTGTGCTGACTGCCAGCTCAGAGCCTGGAGCCTGTTTCAGTCTGTGACTCCCTCTCTCTCTGACCCTCCCCTGCTCACGCTGTCTCTCTCTCTCTCTCTCCCCTAAGAAATAAATAAAACATTAAAAAAAAGAAATAAAAATTTTAAAATATTAAAAACATAGGTGAAAAAAAATTTAATTTCCTTCCTGGATATTTAGTTAATCTACCCAGACTACCAGTTTTGCCTGGCTAAGGCTATACCTCACTAAAGGGTTTGAATCCATCATTGAGTATTCATTTTCTGATACAACTTATTAAAAACAATTCTGTGTATCTTTCATATAAAATTATGTTGTACGAAATACAGAGAGAGATGATGGAAAGTTTCCATTTACTTTTCTCATTATTCAGAGGCAAATACGTAACTCTGACACACATATTTCAAAAGATATAATAATTTATCTAAAGGTATATCAAGATAAACCAAAATAATATGGCCATCAGGGAGAAAGGGGATTTTCATTTAGTTTTTTTCTTTAAGATATTCTGGTCTTTCTGTACAGGATCAGCCCTGGGTACAGAGGGCTTGACCCATTTTACTAAAGAAAAGGAAGAGAGGATGTAATGGTTTTCTTGGGGCTGGGGTAATCTCCCTGATTCTAGTAAATTTATGTAAATTGAGAATGACCTTACCTATCTATTCTTTTTCATAAAGACAGAGAAAGTTCTTCAGTTTACCCCAAGGGAAATGAGAGCTTAAGATTATCATAAAACCGCCAGTTTGCTTGTGCTCACTGAGTTAATTTTATATTATGAAATGAACGTATTCCAACAATTCACTAGCTGATGAATTGAAAGGTCTTGATTTCCCAGATTAGTCGTCAAAACACCTCAAAAGTGAAATTCTACCTTTGCCAATGAGGCTGACATTTTGCAGTTTTGTGTTTTAGAGTCTGAGAGTCTGGATTCCGGACATAATGGAGTCTGTAATTACTGACTGAGAAATAATGCACACTGTTCAATTCTCATCTTCTGGATTTAATTCAGTCCCTCTAATTTTACTCTGTTCCCTCTTTTAATCTTTTCATCACCTTGATTTTTAGGCAATGTCTGTGCGTTTGCATGCAAATGACTTTAATGGTTTTGTTTTCCTTCTATCATTATTAAATCACAGATTCTGGGAAACTTGTCATAATTTTCTCACTGGATTATGGGGAGAATTCAATGAGGTTATGCAAATCAGGTGCTTGCACACCAACTGGCACATGTTATGCATGCCATGAGCTTAAACTGTTTGTTCCATGTGATAAAACTCCTGGGGGTAAGAAGATCTTTGTGTTTGGAACTTTCTGTATTGTAATTAGTACAGATTCATGCTGTCCCTCCGGAAACTAATCTTGTTCAGTAAGTTTATAAGATTGATTTAATTTGTGAACATATATGGTGATTTTTCCTTGCTCCCTCCTTTCTTGAAGTTGTATTTTTTTTCTTTCACCTGAGAAGCCTCTCAACAATTAAGTGATACTTTTTAAATCTTTTTTTCCTTTTTGGTGGGACCAGGGGCATCAAATAGGGAAAAAGAAAAAGCATCATGGCAAACTCAGCAATGAGTTAGTTGGATAGATAATACTGCCTTTAACTCTGTAAACTGGCTTTATTCACAGTCAGGAATTATCTTTCTACTCAGTAATAACTCTTCAGTCAACAGTAAATAGACAACTGAAGTAAAAATTTAAGTGCTTTGAGACTATGTATTAAAATAACACTGAATTTTTAAATGTTTGTTTAGATACTCTTCACCTAATCTCAGCCTGGTCAGCATTTGCCCTTTCTTGAAACAGGCAGAGGTGTAAAAACCAACAGAACAAGCATTGTGATAAAGTGCGTGCAGTACTCCATTACTGTTTGTTTCACCACACATGCCCTGGGTTAGAATACAAACTATTTGAGGATGGTAAAGTCTTCTTTCCACCATGATCCCTATTGCAGAAACTTAGCATCTCAATAGGAGTTTTCAAAAATGGTTCCGGCCATGAATTCTGTTTTGGCTCACTGGCTGTATGTCGTAGTAATGCACTATATTGTATTTCCTCAGTGATTTTTTTTTTCAATTGAGAAAATCTTTTCTTTAACTTCAAAGTGATCAATTCACTCCTTGGATGGAGAGAACCACTTCAACATATTCTATTTCCCCACACAAGCAATTTCCTGTTTGAAGCAGCACAAATCACCCTGGTTATAAAATAAAAAAAAAAAAAAAAAAAAAGACCTTAAATAGTCTGGTTAGAGATTTTTGTAAACCACTCTATAGAAGTAGTACCTAACAGATTCTTAGCTGGTTTTTCTGTCTCTTTTTTCTTCTTCATTTGTTTTGTTTCTTAAATTCCACATGTGAATGAGATCAGATGGTATTTGTCTTTCTGACTTCTTTCACTTAGCATTATACTCTTTAGCTCTATCCATGCTGTTGCCAATGGCAAGATTTCATCCTTTTTAATAGCTGAGTAATGTTTACACGCACACACACACACACACACACACACACACACCACATCTTCTTCACCTATTCATCTATCACTGGACATTTAGGCCGCTTGCATATCTTAGCTATTGAGAATAATGCTGCAATAAACATAAGAGTGTGTGTATCCCACAGGCTTAGCATTTTTGTATTTTTGTGGTAAATACCCAGTAGTGTGAATACTGGATAAGGTAGTTCTATTTTTAACTTTTTGAGGAATCTCCATACTGTCTTCCACAATAGCTGCACCAGTTTGCATTCCCACCAATAGTGCATGAAGGATCCTATTTTTCCACATCCTTGTCAACACCGGTTTCTTGTGTTTTTGATTTTCACCATTCTGACAACTGTGAGGTGATATCTCATTGTTGTTTTGATTTGCATTTCCCTGACGATTAGAGATGTTGAGCACCTTTTCATGCATCTGTTGGCCATCTATATGTCTTCTTTGGAGAAAAGTCTCTACATATCTTCTGCCCATTTTTAATCAGATTATTTGTTTTGGGGTGTTGAGTTACATTACATGTCATTTTTGCAGCTCATGTTTTAAATGCCTCCACCTATAAATATGAGAATTTTTTAAGGTGATAAGGGCTATATTTTAGGCACTAAAATCAAATAATTATTGTTAACTAGTTTACTATGGTTTCTACAATTTATTATCAAGACAATAAAAAAAAAGTCTTTAAACATCTCACTCACGTAAATCCTATTGCTTGAGTGTTTCTGGAATATCCTTTGGCCAGTACACTCTATTCAGATATTTGAACCTTTGTTTATTTACTTAGTAAGAATCTAGAGTCATGCTGTTTTTTTCTGTCCCACAGGTCAATTGCCAACTTGAAATGAAAACAATGTAGTAATATCCGTGCTTTGCTACCTCAAACTAAAATTAGGGGCTCACCACCTGTATCATCATGTAGACGTCAGGCCTGCGTGTTTTAAAAATATCACTTGTCTTATCAATTCTCTGAATATTTACTACATTCCTTGGTAGAAATTACCAAGAAGGTCACCTAATCTTCCTCAACCCCCACTTTTCTCCATACAAAATGTGGGTGGAAATATAAAACTATTGTAAAGATTGCATACAAACTTCTTTACAAAGCTCCAACCAGTAAAAGTTATCTATCATAGTCATTACTGTGATAATGAACACAATGCCTTTCCCTCACACCACAAACAGTCCACCTTATAAAAAGAGTGGTTTTAATTGTAAGGCTATAGTATAGGAAGAAGAATGAATATTTCGCAATATAGGCACGAAATTCCTCCTCCTGTCACGAAACAGACTATTTCCATGATCCCAGGTTTCTCTGTGTCTGTCTATAGGCAATCTCTTTTTGCCAATCTTGGCCACTGGAAACCTGTGGTCTATTTTCTGCCACTGTAAGTTTGGTATTTTAAATTTTTAACGTAAATGGATTCACACAATCATTTGTCTGGCTTCTTTCAGTAAACATAATGCTTTAGAAATTCATCCTTGTTAATTTCTTATTATTTCTGAATAGCAGTATTTTGATTCCACCTCAGCTTTTCTTCCACTGAAAAGTAGCTATTATTGGTCTTACATATACAGTTAATATATGCTTAGATTTTCCTTAATTTTAAAAATCCTATTACTGTTAATTACTTTTTGCATCTTAGATCTTCCATCTGAAATATTTTCTTTCCTACTAAAGTACATTTTGCAGAATTTCCTCTAGTTTGGCTTAGAGATCAACTCAGTTTTCATTGGCCTCTAAGGATCTCTATTTATCCCATTTTAATGCTAATTTAGCTAGGTATAAAGTTCAAGATTGAGAATGGGGCAGAGATAACTATCCACAAGAGATGCCCATCTAACTTTCACAGTGCAGGATTATTGCCGGGAAGTAGATGCCCATCCGGGGTTGTATTTATCAATCTCCTTTGCATGTAGGGGGCACCATATTTTTAGTTCTTTCCAACACACTGTGAGAAGCAAAGGTTTTCACTTCCAGTCCAAAGTATTTAAGAAGAGTTTTGCTCCTAGGGCTCCCTGGTGGCTCAGTTGGTTAAGCAGCCAAAATCAAGAGTCAACATCAAAAATGCCTATTTGAACTTCACATGAACAAGAAATAATTTCTCTTGTGGTAACATACTGATATTTCTGATTTTAGCTGTCAGAGCAGTTACATTATTTTCATTAATACAAGTATTATTTCTTCTCTGCATTGAGAAATTATTGTTCAGGTATACTAAACACTGGCTTCTAGAGTTGCTATTGAAAACCCTGATGTCAGGGTTATTTTGTGATTTTCTAATAGCTTGTCTGTCCTTTTTTCTCTGATTAATTTTATAATCTGTTGGTATTCTGCAATCTTCCTGTACATTGCATCTCGTGGTTGATACCTTATTTATCTTGTTTTGCACTTATTGTCCTTACTAAACATGAGTATTTAGTTCTTTTTGCAATTCTGTACACTTCTCAGATTTTAACTTTTCAAATGTTACTTCTACTTTATTCTTTTTGTTTTCTTTATCTGTAACTTTATGTATTTAAAGATTTAGTATTCTGTTCCCCATGTCTCTACATTCATTTTTAGTATTTTCAATCTCCGGTAATTTTTTAGCTCTACCTTATGTTTAATCTCTCATTATGTTTAATATGATGTTTAACTCATATACTAACATTCCATTTTATTGATTATACATTTTTTTCATTTCTAATAGCATTATCTGGTTCTTTATCAAATCTGTCCACTCTTTCTTGGTGTGCCTGGGTGGCTCAGTTGGTTACATGTCTGACTCAGGTCATGATCTCATGGTTCATGAGTTTGAGCCCTGCTATGGGTTCTGCACTGATAGCGCAGTACAGAGTCTGCTTGGGATTCTCTGTCTCTCTGTCTCTCTCTGTCTCTCTCTTTCTTAAAAATAAACATTTGAGGGGCGCCTGGGTGGCTTAGTCGGTTAAGCGTCCGACTTTCGCTTAGGTCATGATCTCATGGTTCGTGGGTTCGAGCCCCGCGTCGGGCTCTGTGCTGACAGCCAGCTCAGAGCCTGGAGCCTGTTTCAGAGTCTGTGACTCCCTCTCTCTCTGACCCTCCCCTACTCATGCTGTCTCTCTCCCAGAAATAAATAAAACATTTAAAAAAAATTAAAAAAAAAAACAAAAATAAAAATAAACATTTGAAGGAAATCTGTCCACTCTCTCTGAATTATACTTTGTTCCTCGCTTTTAATTTGTATTACTTCCAACATTTCAGATATATCTATATACATAGTCTATGTGATAAATTCATTATCTGAAGATCTTAAAGCTTTACTTCTGCTTATTGTTCTTGCTGACTTTAATGTGGGGCTTATTTCCTATGTGTTTTGTAACTGTGGACTGTGGACTCATGCTGACAACGTTTAATCAGTAGATTCTTATGNCAAAAATAAAAATAAACATTTGAAAGAAATCTGTCCACTCTCTCTGAATTATATTTTGTTCCTCGCTTTTAATTTGTATTACTTCCAACATTTCAGATATATCTATATACATAGTCTATGTGATAAATTCATTATCTGAAGATCTTAAAGCTTTACTTCTGCTTATTGTTCTTGCTGACTTTAATGTGGGGCTTATTTCCTATGTGTTTTGTAACTGTGGACTGTGGACTCATGCTGACAACGTTTAATCAGTAGATTCTTATGAAACTTGAGATGAGGGTGTTCCCTCCAGAATGGAATTAATTTTGCCTCTGTAGGGTACCTTCAGATACTAGTAATCCAGGACAAATTTGAAATAAATTTCTCAGAGTGGGTTTGCTTTGCTTCAACAATGATTCAAATCTGTATCCCAAACCAATACGAAGGGATCATTAATTTCACTTCAATGCTTTTTTCTTCTGTTAAGTTCCTATAAAATAAAACTGCTTTATTAATAAATGTAAAATAACATATATATCTATCATCTATCTCTATCTCTTTTGCCATTTGAATGGAAAGGATGTCTATATTCACTAAATGTTCATACTGGTCATACCTAGATGATGTAATTTTGATTGATATGTTTTATTTTCCTCTCTGTGTTTTTCCTATTTCTTAAATAGTTTATAATGAATATGCATTTTGAGTGTTTTCAAGAAAATCAAACATGTTTTAGGGGGTGGGCTACTATATATACTATATAGTACTGCTTATATAAAAATAGGAGGTACTTAATATATTACAAGATTGGGCATAAGAAGGAGTTTCTTTTATCACAGAGTTTCAAAGATATAGGAATAGAACAGGAGAAACACATTTTTTTCTTTTTACTTTATGAATGTGGTAACCCAATTATACGTGCAAAGCTGGAAATTTGAATGATTCTTGTTGCAGGACTGTTGAAGAGCAATTGGAAAGCACTTCTCCTGAAATGACCTAGATATTGGGATGAAGAATTAGTTTAGTATAGACAGTTTTTAAATTCTAACTAAACATGTATACTACTATATTTTAGCAAAATATTGAATTTTCTACTATATAGTAGTATACAGTTTTATACATTATTATAAATAAATGTATAAACATATATTCTGCTGTTTATAATGAATGACATTGAAATGATGAAACAAGATGTTTTTTACAGTTCACCAACAAAGTGGAAATGCAATTTGAAATACTTTGAAATGCAATGAAAATGACTTTGTTACCCCAACACTGATGCCGTATTGATGTAAGCAGCTTGAACTGAGTTGGAAAAATATGTTCATCCATCCTGTTGCTTTTTGCATAATCAAAAGTCCTCTCAATATAAATTGATCATTAGACCTGAAAAATCAAATAAAGCACTTTTCAATTAAGAACTTCTTTAAAAATTTATTATTTTTTTATGTTTTATTTATTTTTAAGAGAGAGATAGAGACAGCGTGAGCAGGGGAGGGTCAGAGAGAGAGGCAGACACAGAATCCAAAGACAGGCTTCGGGCTCTGAGCTAGCTGTCAACACAGAGCCTGACGCAGGGCTCGAACCCATGAACTGTGAGATCATGACCTGGGCTGAAGTTGGACGCTTAACCGACCGAGCCACCCAGGCACCCAACAACTTTTTTTATAGCCCTGGCCTAGGAAAAAAATTGCCAAGTTGAGAAGTCATGACGACTGTGTATGGAGCTTTTAAAACATAACCCCATATTACAGAAGAGTGCAGTAATTCAATATACAGCCCGTGTTTGTCCCAAGATATAAATTACTGCTACTTCTCTAAGACCTCATATTGTTGGAACGACAATAAAAATAATGATTCAAAGTCCACTTGCATTTGCTTAACAACCCGTGTTTTTCTTTTTACAATCAGTTTTTTAAATTTTTAATTGAAGTATAGTTGACACTTCACAAACTTTTATTTTTGACTGCCAGGTATTTGAAAGCCTTTGTTCAAGACTGCAGAGAAGGTGTGACTATGACATAATCTATTCCTTCTCCTTCAGTTTTACCCATGGCAAATGGAAACACCACTGATCCTTGGCATTTATTTATAAACAGGCTTACTATCCCTTAGTTCCAATCACTTGGAAATTATTATTTTCCTCTTATACTCATACATTAGAGGTAATATCAGCATTAAATAAATTCTATATG
The DNA here is from genome assembly GCF_008692635.1 of Crocuta crocuta. Lineage (NCBI taxonomy): Eukaryota > Metazoa > Chordata > Mammalia > Carnivora > Hyaenidae > Crocuta > Crocuta crocuta. The sequence goes on from NW_027527955.1 coordinate 6,386,945, forward strand.
TAGTCCCAGCCACTAGAATCAGAAATTTGGCTGTACCCTAAATAGTGCTTTTTCTCCCAGTCTCTCTTTTAAAGTTTTTCTTTATGACACTATCTCAAAAAAACCCGTGATATATTTATATTACAGCTTTAAAAAATCTCATTTACATTCCAATCCCATTTTTCTGAAAATGTGACTTATGTCCAAAATAGATACATGGTAAGTATTTTAGTCTCACCATCTAAATATGTGCAAATCAACATTTAGCTCCGGTTAGTACTGATGGTAACTAAATTCTTGCAACCTTTGTGAATAGCATGGCAGTTAGGTTTGAATAGATCTGTCGAATCCCAACTCTGTCCCATACTAGCCTCGTATTCTCAGGTAAGGTAATTTCTCTGAGACTTTCTTCATTTGTAAAATCGGGAAAGGAAGAGTTTGTACTATGTATTTCCATTAATTGCCAAAAGGAACGCAGTTAAGATTAAATTTGGCTCATTCTACTTCGTATGGATCTACACCCCCATGGCTAACTGACACACCGAGGGCCCAGTTGTGTGCTGTAATGTCTTATTAAGAAAGATATTAAAGAAAAAAAAATAGAGAAAGGAAGGAACCTTTCTTAATTTGAAAATGGGGATGGAAAAACAAATAGGGATAGAAAAATTATATGAGTAATATAAACATCTGTTTGATACACTTTAAAAAAATTTTTTAATGTTTATTTCTTTTTTAAAATTTTTTAATGTTTATTCTTGAGAGAGAGAGAGAGAGAGAGAGAAAGCGAACATGAGCAGGGGAGGGGCAGAGAGAGAGACGCACACAGAATCCAAAGCATGCTGTAGGCTCTGAGCTGTCAACACAGAGCCTGATGTGAGGCTTGAACCCACAAATAGTGAGATCATGACCTGAGTTGAAGTCAGATGCTTAACCGACTGAGTCACCCAGGCACTCCAATGTTTATTTCTGAGAGAGAGAACAAGCACAAGCGAGGGGGTGGCAGAAAGACAGGGAGACACAGAATCCAAAGCAGGCTCCAGGCTCTGAGCTGTCAGCACAGAGTCAGACATGGGGCTTGAACCCACAAACCATAAGATCATGACCTGAGCTGAAGTTAGGAGCTCAACCAACTGAGCCACCCAGGAGTTCCCGGTTCACTTTGAACTGGGTATGTATCCCCAGGCTGATCAATCATAAAGCACAATTAGAATAGGAAATTGTAAAATAACCTCCCTGAAAGGTATCTACTATACCTAAAAATGTTTTCTTCATCTCTAGAATCTTTTTCTGCTGCCACTATATGCCGGAGACCGAAACTGCACAGGTCATCACTGACGGCAAGGCCCAGGGAAACACCTGTGGGAAAACACTGCAAGGCAGTCAGAAGAAGCCCCTGAAGAATTCTTCTTCTCTACTTAGTCTGTACCTTTTACTCTCACTTCTGCTGTGAATCTATTCTAGGGTTAGTATGAAACCAGAATCACCCAAAGTTCCCCCGTTTCCTCCAAAACGGAATGTACCTAAATATCATGTCCGCCCCCTCAATCAGATGTTGTCTAATGAATAGTGTAGCAATTAGCAAAATTGGAGATAGTCCGGTATGCGTGGGGTCTATAAGAGACCTAGAATTCATTTTCCTTGTATGGGTCTAATTGCCAGTAAGAATACATATTATGCCATAAGCAGAGACAAAAACAAGACTTAACTAGCTGTGGAGGACTTTCTCAGAAAAGCGTTAGAGAAATATTTGCCTGCTGACCTCAAGCCTGTAAGGCAACTTATGGNACAACCCCAGCATTACCTTGCTGAGTGAAACATCTTTATCCCGACCAAAACAGTTTATAGTTTCTTCTTGTAAACAGAAATAGTTAGTTATTTTCTTCCATGTACAGTGTTCCAGGGGAATATATCTAGAAATTTTAAATATATTTAGAAAACTGTTTATTGCAGGACTCCTTTGTTTTCCACTTTAAACACTTTCAGCTGTGGAGTAGAATGAAATACATCCTCCATCCACAAGGCTGTACCTAAAACATGTTATGTGGAAGAAAAGCTTTCTTCCTAATTCTTACTCTTTGCTGGGTTTATATTGATACAGTCATTGAATTCAGAGTAAATTATTCCTAAAATACACGATGATGGTAATTCAAATAGAAGTTTCCATATCTATGGTTGCAAATAAGAGACACACTTTCTAACATTGTTGCATTGTCTTAACTCCTAGGGCTCTTTATGAGGTTCTCAGGGCTTGAGGTGGAAGGTGGGTACGGTAGGAATAATTAATGTTATAAGCATTAATCAGAGAATAAAAGAAAATGCCATTAGTATTTATATGAATTCATCGTTTCTGGAAATTAAGGCTCTAACCTTTTAAATATACCCATACCATTTAAAATTCTCATGTCTTCTGATTTCACACATTGATGGGTTCAGAGAGCTCACATTTAGAGGAATACCTCGATCCTCAATGCCCTCTGTCGCTACACTTAATTAGAAGATGACCAACCTTCTCTTGGTTCTGAAGCATAATCTGAGCTGCAGCCTGTGGCTTCCCAACTCCTGCATCACGAAATCCATTGCTCTCAACGTTCTTGATCACGACTGTTCTGTTGCCCTCGGACCTACATAGTGCTGCCTGTGCTGCTTTCCATCCTGGCTGCCTCTGGACACTGGCACTGTCTACCGTCGGGCCATTGAACTCTGTGGCTCATCTCCCTCTTTGGGCAGGAGAATTCCTCTCCCTTTTCATGACCAGTTCATTTGGGTTGATTCTTACAGAGAACTGTTGACCGTCTTTCTTTTTTTCCTTTACATCTCAGTCGTCTACTTTTCAGGCCACAAAAATACTTTGGGAAGATTTAAAGAGATGGCCAAGTAAGGATTCCATTGTACCTGCAGGCATTGTTCCTGCCAGTACTGATGTCTGTTTTCAGTCTGACCTACCCTGCAAGAATTCTTTTTTTTTTTTAATTTTTTAAAAATATTTTTATTTATTTCTAGGAGAGAGAGCGTGAGCAGGGGAGGGTCAGAGAGAGAAGGAGTCACAGACTGAAACAGGCTCCAGGCTCTGAGCTGGCAGTCAGCATAGAGCCCAACGCGGGGCTCGAACCCACAAACCGCGAGATCATGACATAAGCGAAAGTCAGACGCTTAACCGACTAAGCCACCCAGGCGCCCCTACCCTGCAAGACTTCTTGACCCATGGTGCTTTTTTCCCCCAGCATCTCTGTTTTCTTCTCTATATCTTAATCTTACACAATATTCTGTGTACTAATTATAGGCTAGAAACAAGTTTATTTTTGTTTTTTGTTTTTTTCTCATGAGATCCTTGAGCCCTATGTAAATTAAGTAGTATCCCACTCAGGCCTCTTGCCTCCATCTCTCAAACTTCCTGTGGCCAAATAGAGGCAAGTGTTTCCTAGAATGAATGGAGGACTTTCCCAAAGCATGATGTTCACTAGCCTCCATTATAATTTCGCCAAACCAAAAATATTCTAACGCATAAACACCTATCATCCATCTCACCTGGAGACTTTATGTGTGTGTAACATGTGTAAAATAAAATTTATCATTTATCCGTTTCTTCAGTGTACAATTCAGTGGCATTAAATACATCCGCAATGTTGTACAACCATCACCGCCATTGATCTCCAGAACTTTATCATCTTTCCAAACTGAAACTCTATGCCCAATAAATAATAACTCCCCAGTCCACCCTCTCTCAGCCCCTGATAACCATTATTCTACCTTATGTCTCTATGAATGTGATCATTCCAGGTATAAGTGGAATCACATAGTATGTATCCCTTTGTGTCTGACTTATCCCATTTACATAATGTTTTTAAGTTTATCCATGTGACAACATGTATTGGACTTTCATTTTTTAAAAAGGTACATACCATATTTTGTTTATCCATTCATCTGTCAGTGGAGATTTGAGTTGTTTTTACCTCTGGCTATGGCAAATGATGCGGCCATGAGCATGGGGGTACAAATATCTGCTCCTAGCCTAGTTTCAACTGGAAAACAAAAACAAATATGTAGTATACATGTACAAACCCATTAAAATTGGGCGGATATTATTCTGATATTTTATGTAAAAATAGGTTCTGGATGGGTTACTTAAGTGAATGAGTTAAATCATGTATTAATATAGATTCATTCATTTAGATTCATTGGTTAAATCATTCATTCAAATTATTGGGAAGGTGGAAATATAAATATTAATGAAATAATGTTCTTGCACTTATGGTTCTTAAAGTCCAGTTGGAAAGGCAGACAAGGAAGTGAGTATCCAAAACAATTTGATAATTATTAGACAGGTAACCTTACACAGTGTGCTATAGGAACACAGAGAAGGGCACTTAAGAGATACAAGGAGTCTTCCTAGGAAAGAAAATATTGGAACTGAATCCGGAACATAAGTAGAATTGTCTCTCCAGATATTGGGAGAACAGGGGAGGATTTGTCCTGGCTCAGAAGCAAAATGCTAAAAATCATGAAGCCTGGAAAAGTAGAATCAGGGAATGGTAAGTAGAAGCAGGGGGTAGGGAGTGACAGCTGAGATCAGAGGTAGACAAACATAAAATCACAAAAGACTTTATTCTTACGTGTGCTAAGGAGTTTGATTTTTGTTATCCTAAAAGCAGGTGTGACAATCCAGCTAGTTCTCCTAAATTTTAAAATACATTTTGATAAAGAAAATACTTCTTGCATTAGTTTGGATCTAGTCTTGTTTCCTGACACATTGGGCATAGCACTACCACCTACTCAGGAACAAATTGTGCCAATACTTAATAACAGTCTGCCCACATGGACTTTTAGAATCAGTATAATTATGAGAGATTATAGGTCTTTCATGTTAGCAATTAATTTGTTCACTGTTTTTATCACTGATAAATGAAGAATGAATATGAGATTATCTAGAAGAGCCTCACATTCTAACTAGAATTTTTAAATTAAAATGGTTTAAAAATGCTGCTTTGTTCTGAGTCAAACCAGGACTGTTTTTGCAAAAGATCGATAAGTGTTACATATCCACAGCTTACTTTCTGTTTGATAGAGTCTACCTTCCTAACTAACATATGTATCTTTACCTTCAGTGTAATCATGTGGGGAAATGCTGATGATTTGACAAAATTAACGAATTATATGGTAAAAGGTGTTCAATAGTGTGTTCACTTTGTTGGCCCATGCTATATAAATTCCAGACCACTGTAGTCCAGTGAGACTATGTTGACTCACATATCAGCTGGAGAAATGAGTTGGAAATGAAGCAACAATTTCTCCAGAAAGTAATCTATTTACCAGTATGGAAGGAGGCAGGGAGCGGGGGAAAGGTCTTTGGGTTACGAATTACATCTTCCCCCACCAACCTATCTGGGCTGATGAGCACTCCCCTGAAACTGTAGATATCATTACTGTTACACATTTTATAACAAAATGTTTGTCCTTGGACAGAATGGTATAGAAAAATGTAGCAATGTCACCATGCTACCGAGAAGTGGCTGTGGCAAAGGAGACTGCCTGTCTATTGTGGAACATTCGGGAGGAGACATTTGTCTATATCCTAAACTCTTCCTCTAAAGCAAGAGTTCATACCTCTAAGAAGTCTCTCAATACAACTTGAAGTGACCTACAATGAAAATTATAACATCTGAGAACAGTAAACATTAAAAAAATCAAGCCATATCTAAAAGGCTGCAGGTAGTCAAGATGACTGAATCACAAGTATTTTCATGCTCTCGATGAACAAATCTTAGAGAATTTACAAGAAAATCTTCTCCTGAACAGCATACGCAATGATACAGTAGATAAAAATGCCGTATGCAGAACACATGTAGACACTTTCTTTAATGTACTTTTAGCTTATAACTTCTCTTCATAACTATTTATGCTGCAGGATAATTTCTTTCCAGTGTATATTTCTCTGTTAACAAAAGCTAGGAGGAGAATTCCACAGAGAAAATGATATGCAACAAGTATCCCGAAGAAACAACTTGTTACCTTAAATGGATTTTCCTCCATTCTTTGAGGAAACATTTAATCTCTTTAAAATATGACTCTCAACCCCAAGATAATGAAAAGACCACAGGAACCAGACCCTTGTCATATTCAGTACAGAATTCTCACTGCCTAGGAATTAAGCGTGACACAGTAAAAGCTCAAAAAATTTCACTGATGTATAAATAGGACATGAAATTTGAACAAACAGGTCTTATGATCTATTTGAAGTTCTTTTCTAAAATGTCAATGTTCCCTGGCCAAATACCACCAGAAATACACAGGTAGTTGAATGAATTGGATTGACTGCTAATTGCAATGATAGAGAATATACATCATGGCAAAGTGTGGAGTATCTCAGTAGAAGGGTATTAGGGAGTTACTTAGTGTAGTGTCTGGGCTCTGGTTAGGTGGTTTTATGATGAATTGAAGGAAGTAGAGCTTCACTCTGGATCAGGCATTTTCAGGAAGCAGAGATAATTCTATAATTGGGTATTTCAATAAATATTATCTACAATGCGGGTGGACTGGAATGAAGCTAAAGTTATATTTGGTAAAGAAGCAGTAGGGGGGTGCTTGGCTGGCTCGGTCAGTGGAGCATATGACTCTTGATCGCAAGGTCTTGAGCTCAAGTCCCACACTGAGCTCACTTAAAATCAATCAATTAATCATTAAAGATATTAAGAAGTAGTGGTCACTCCTATTAGACAAAATGGGGAAATTTTGAGGCTTGGAAAAGTGTCTTATGTGTTCAGACATAATAATGGAGTGATCTTATTTTTTCCCTGACCCATTATGGTCAGAGGGGCCTTCTCTGATGTTGGTGCTCTGAAAATTGTTTAACAGAGCACCGGAGGTCAGCCCTTCACAAGACCAGGGCACGTAGAGATTCTAAGTGACTGAAAATTCCTAGTTGTTGGTCTTTTTCAAAATCAGCCTGGCATTTGGTCTTTCAATTTTGACTTTCATCCTTAAAGTGTTTTCAATGGCTGACTAAATACCATTTCAAATTGCATGTCAAGGCACACTTTGAAGATCATCAACTAATATTCAAAATTGGGAGTTCTGAAAGGGTGGACACCAAAAGTTTCAAAGAGGTTACTTACATAATCTAAGGGGATGTTGGGGGAGTATACGATTTTATCTTCTTTTTCTGAGATTTTTTTTCTCTCTGTTCTGATGAAAACAAGATATATTTTTTTAAAGCGTGTGAAATGCTTTGAGTAAGGTGTTAAATGTTCACATGGCTCAGAATTATTTCTTATTGTGAACGATTCTGTCACAGTGATTAGTAAACAGAGTGAGTTTTACAGTATATGAGTAATTTTAGAAGAAAAATAGCCGAAATGATTGCAAGATCAATTTTCACAGCCCTACTACCTGCGAGATAAGGTGTTTCAATATTTGTAGAAGGGAGAGGCACCTGCAGACATACGACTGCAAGAATAATAACTGCAAACCATTTAGTTGGAGCTTGGTGGGGAAAGGCAAAAGAAAACATCGAGATTTAGAACCCCGAAGTACAACCCCCCAGAGTCGCTGGAGATTCTCACAGGCTTTTATTTCAGACTACATTTTCAAGGCTTGTGTTTCAGGATCCATTAATCCTCAGAGCCTTTTAAAATAGCAACTGCAGTGATTTAAAAGAGCTGAACTTTGTCCTCCAATGTAAGAATAAGAAAAGCAAGGCTGCAGGAAGTGAACTTCGAATAGGTATTCATATCAATCTACCCCAGCATCTGATTAGCAATATGAAGCTTCCAAATTAGCTGCTCTATTCGGTCTTGTCACTGGGAGCACTATCAACTCCAAACTAGGGGGCCATAAAAAAATTATGTCGTGGAAAAAAACAAACGTAAACTTGGAAAGAACAGCTACGGGGAAATCTAGAATAGTTTGTCATTTGTTTCTTGATTCAACCAATACCTACCAAGGGCCTCCTATGCACCAGGTATTCTGCTAAATGCTAGAGATACAAGGCTGGGGGATGTTTGGGTCAGGAAGAACTATGCATTTAGAGAGGGGTGAAGGGACTGCAGGTAGAGAATATATACTAGGTGATGTCATATGCTACCTGTTTTAATTTCCTAAGGCTCCTATAACAAATGACTGTAAACTCAGTGGCTTTAAACAAGGAAATTTATTCTCTAACAGTTCTGGAGAACTCTAAAATGAATCTCGATGAGCTAAAATCAAGGGAGAAGTAGGCTGCATTTCTTCTGGAGGATCTAGGGATGAGGGAAGCGCTTTTCTGGTCTTTTTCAGCTTATAGAGGCTGTCTGCATTCCCAGCCAGCAATGGCCCATTGAGTCTTTTCCATGTATTATTAGTCTGATAAATTCTTCTGTGTTGGGGCACCTGGGTGGCTCAGTCGGTTAACTGTCTGACTTTGGCTTAGGTCATGATCTCGCTGCTCATGAGTTCAAGCCCCGTGTCGGGTTCTGTGCTGACAGCTCGGAGCCTGGAGCCTGCTTCGGATTCTGTGTCTCCCTCTCTCTCTGCCTCTCCCTAACTTGGGCTCTGTCTCTCTCTGTTTCTCAAAAAATAAATAAACATTAAAAAAAGTTTTCTTCTGTCTCCCCCTTCCACTTTTAAGGACCTTGGTGATTATGTCGGGCCCACCTGGATAATCCAGATTACTTTCTCTATTTTACAGGTGGCTAATTAAGCAACCTTAATTCCACCTTCAACGTCATTAGTTGTCATCATGTAACGTGAATTTTTCACGGGTTCCAGGGATTGGGACATGGGCAAGTTTGGGGAACCACCACTCTGCCTGTGACCCTCTTCAGACACAAATTACCAACAATGTGCTTGCAGAACAAACCTTCCTAAAATACTTGGGCAGGTTTGTTCAGGCCTCCCGGTCATTTTTGTTCAAGATGCTGGTTGTGATGCCAAAAATCTGTGGCTGAGATAGCTAAGCTTAGGTAATCTTAAAAATACAAATAAACAAATATCTTAAGTATTTTCTTTCTTTCTTTCGTTCTTTCGTTCTTTCTTTCTTCCTTCCTTCCTTCCTTCCTTTCTTCCTTTCTTTCACTTTTTTAGATTCTTTTTCAAAATCCTTCTGTCACTTATGAAGTATTTTCCTAAGTTCAAGGGGAAAACACTTTCTATGCCTTCATTTAAGCAGTGATACTTCGCTCCCATGATGACTTTATTTCAAACATTATTCACTTCAGACAATATTTTGGCCACACTTCCATCCTACTGCAAACTATAATCCTATATATCTATATCAAAATATACATCAAATACCAAACAAAAATGAATTTTGTCCAGAGACAGAGTGGGAGACTCATTTTGCCTATTGAATGCATTCCATTAAATGTTTCCCCATAGTTTGAGCTTCTCAAGGCAGGGACTGAGTTTTTTTATTATTCTTTTCATTCTTAACACAGCATAATGCCAGGGATATACTATATGCTCAGAAATGCCGACTGTGTGACTGGACACTATAACCCAATTTCCTGGACCACTCAGTACCTGGGGATGTGATTTCAAAATGTAATGTTTTAAGGTTCTTAATTAAAAATGCAGTCGCCCGAGGAACAGTTAGGCAGCAGCAAAGTAATAAAGCTATTATTCTACACCTTAGTGCCCCTGCAGGTTGCTTGGAAGAGCAATCTTTGTCCAACCATTTTCCTGAGCCTCTTGGAGGGAATGGAGTGTTGGGAGAAGGCAGCGTTGTTGGACATTACTCCTGAAGCATATCACCGACTCCTCTCCTTCCTACAATCCGCATGAGTTCTTGTTTTCCCAAGCTGGTGAATCGGTGACTACATGTTCCCATGGAAACTAGCAGTCAAGAGTCCCTGCCGTTTCTTAGCTCTCACCTGCCGCATTTCTCTGTCTTCCCCTCACAGAGCATGAGCCACTATAGGTCCATCCGGAAGGGATGGAAGTGATTTGCGTCCCCAGTACACTTTGGCCTGCCACCTGTGCTTGCTGTCTCTCTACTTGCTTCCTGGAACCTTATTCTGAAGCTGAGCTGTGGAATGAGTCCCAGGCCCTCTTTGTCACCTGAAAGTGGCCTTTCCTGTTCTGTTCATCTCTTATATCCAAAATGCACATAAGCTGGAATCTGGATATGTCATGATGCGGGTATCCGGCCCCATGTCTCTGTAATCTGTCCACTCCTCGCCACCTCTCTGTTATTATCTTGGTGAAAGCCACAACATTTCTTATTTATTTATTTATTTATTTATTTTAATTTTTTTTATGACTTTATTTTATTTTGTGAGACAGAGAGTGAGCAGGGGAGGGGCAGAGAGAGAAGGAGACACAGGATCTGAAGCAGGCTCCAGGCTTGGAGCCGTCAGCACAGAGCCCGGCACCGGGCTTGAACTCCCAAACTGTGAGATCGCGACCTGAGCCGGAGTCGGATGCCCAACCGACTGAGCCCCCCAGGCGCCCCAACATTTCTTATTTAGAAAACCGTGATATTCCCCTTGACCTACTCCTGCTCCTGTGCTGTGTGTTCTCAGTTGAGTTGCCGAAAGTATCCTTGGTACGTAAAAGACAATGTTACCTCTCCATTTAAAACCATGCTATGGTGGCGGGAGGGGCTCAGACTGTGGAGACTGCAACTCTTGGTTAGCAGGTCGTAAGTTCCTAAGTTCTATTCCCACATTGGGTACAGAATTTATCAATCAATCAATCAAGTAAGCCTTTAAAACAATCAGGGACGGCTGGGTGGCTCAGTGGGTTAAGTGTCCGACTTCAGCTCAGGTCATGATCTCGCGGCTCATGAGTTCGAACCTCACATCAGGCTCTGTGCGGGCAGCTCAGAGCCTGCTTAGGATTCTTTTTTTCTCTTCCTCTCTCTCTCTGGCCCTCCCTCACTTGAGCTCTCTCACTCTTTCTCAAAATAAATAAGCTTAAAGCTAACAAAGAAACAAAACAGCCCTGCAACAGCTCCTCATTTTCCCTCAGAGTGAATCCTTACAGGAGCTCAGAAGGACCCATCTGACTTGGCCGTTATTACTGTGACCTCTTCTTCAGATGGCCTTAAGAGCTCCCAGACATGACTGTGTCTTCCTCCTCTTTGCACTGACAACTTTTTGCCCAACATCTGGTACCCAGTGCCCAACAGTGTTTCTGCATATGCTGGATACCTGTGCAGTTTCCCAAGGAAGAGCTAATGCCTATGGTCTTCCTCCATCATTCCCTCTCTCTGAGTCTGCCTGCGGCATTCTGAGCTGAAGAGGATCAGGCTCAGGGACCATCTTGCCTCGCTGAGTAATAACCACAGAGGCACAGGAATCAAGCCCTGAGTCTGGTGGTGACCATGTAGGTAAGTGCCAGCCATTTGACTTCCCAGTGTCCTTATTCCTATTTCAGTTGAAACTATCTTTCAAACACAGTTTCTTTTGGCTAAAAGCCAAATACTTCTTTTTGACACTACAACATCAGCAGCTAATTAACGTGTTGGTAGTTTAAAATCACTGATGTACTATAATGTCACATTTCTTATTGTTCCTTAAACCTCAGAAATATAATAGTCTCTCAGAGCGATGGGCTGTATTTTAATTATGTAAATACCATAAGCCCAATGGAACGGAAATTCACATGTTATTAGAAATTATCACAACAGAAACACTTTTCAGAGATTATTTTCTGAAGCATTTACTTGAGATTGTAGATCATGGCAGAGTTATATGATAGCAATTCTCTAAAGGGTTTAAAGTATTTATACATTGATTCAACTCTTTTGCATTTTAAAGAGTGTGTAAATATTTAAAAATTAAGTAATTTCAGGGGTCCCTGGGTGGCTCAATTGGTTAAGCCTCTGACGTCAGCTCAGGTCACGATCTCACGGCTCCTGAGTTCGAGCCCGGTGTCAGTCTCTGAGCTGTCAGCACAGAGCCTGGAACCTGCTTCAGATTCTGGGTCTTTCTCTCTCTCTGCCCCTCCCTCGCTTGCTCTCTCTCTCTCTCCCTCAAAAATATTTAGGCTATTTAAATTTAAATATTAGGTTATTTCATTATCTCAAAAAGAAATACAAAAGCCCATTAGCTAGGTAACCATTTATCTGCTATCTCTCTCTACAGATTTGTCTATTCTGGACATTTCATATAAATAGGACCATGCACTATGTAGTCATTTGTGAGCAACTTCTTTCACTTACATAATATTTTCAAGGTTTATCAGTATTCTTCCATGTATCAGTACTTTGCCATTTTTTAAATTGTTGAATAATATGCCATTATATGAATACACCACATTTTGTTGATCTATGCATCAGTTGATGGATACTTGTTTCTCCAGTTTGGCTATTATGGAAAATGCTGCTATGAACATTACTGTAAAGTTTTTGTGTGGTATATTTCCATTCTCTCAGGGTATTACCTAAGGGTGGAATTGCTCGGCTATATGAGCATAATTCTATGTTTAGCCTTTTAAGGGACTGCCACAGTGTTTTTCAATGTGGCTATGCTAGCTTCCATCCCCATCAGTAATGTGTCAGAGTTCCAATTTATCCACAGTTTACTCAACATGTGTTATTGGCTGTCTTTGTTTATAACCACCTTAACTGGTGGGAAGTAGAATCTGATTATGATTTTCATTTTAATTTCCTTCATGATTAGTAACATTGAGAATCTTTTCATGTGTATATTGGTCAGTTATATATCTTCTCTGGAGAAATATCTATTCAGATCCTTCACTCCTGGATTAGTTGAGTGATTCATTTTATTATGAAGTTGTAGGAGTTCTTTATGTATTTTAGATTCCAGTCTAGATATAAATCAGATAAATGATCTGCACACACGTTTTCCCATCTGTGTCCTGCCTTTTTCCTTTCTTGATGATGTGCTGTTTGAAGCACAAAAGCTTTTCATTTTGATGGAGTCCGATTTATCTATTTATTTTGTTGTCTATCCTTTTGGTGTCATATTTAGAAAGATTTTACCTATCCCAAGGTCACAAAGATTTACTCTTGCATGTACTTGAATGATGTTTATAGTTTTAGGTTTTACTTTTAGGTCTACAATGCATTTTTTTAATGTTTTATTTATTTCTGAGAGAGAAAGAGAGAGAGAGACAGCATGAGCAGGGGAGGGTCAGAGAGAGATGGAGACACAGAATCTGAAGCAGGCTCCAGCTGAGCTGTCAGCACAGAGCCCGATGAGGGGCTTGAACCCACAAACCCTGAGATCATGACCCGAGCCAAAGTCGGACGCTCAACTGACTGAGCCACCCAGGCGCCCCAACAATGTATTTTGAGTTAATTTGTGTGTGTGTGTGTGTAGGATGTGAGGGGTAAGATGAACTTAATTCTTTGACATGTGGAAATCCAATTGTCTCAGTGATATTTGATGGTAAACCTATTCTTATCATCAGTGGGGAAGGGCAGAGAGGGAGACAGAGAATCTGAAGCAGGCTCCAGGCTCTAAGCTGTTAGCTCAGAGCCCAACGTGAGGCTCCAACTCACGAGCTGTGAGATCATGACCTGTGCCGAAGTCGGCCACCTACCCGACTGAGCCATCCAGGTACCCCAACACTCTTCTTTCTTTATTGAGTTGTTCCGACACCCTTATAAAAAAAAATCAATTGACCATAAACGTAAAGGACTATTTCTGGGCTCTTCATTCTATTCCATTGAGACTCATCAATCCTTATGTCACACTGTGCCACTGTGTCTTGATAGTAGTTTTGTGCTGAGATCAGTTTGCGTGAGTCCTCCAACTTCACTCTATTTTTCAAGATTGTCTTGGTTATTCTGGGTTCCTTTCATTTCCATGCGTTCCTTTCCAAACAATTCAAATTCATTTTGTATATAACAGATACTATATTTGACTATCTGTCCTTCAGTAAAAGGGTCTTGGTGGTTCTTAAAGTTTTATTTAAAAAAAGCACCCAGTCCAACGCCCGTTTTCAGTGGAAAACACAGTGAGTCAGTCCTGCTGGGATTCACATCAGCGTTTCCAAGAGGCCAAGATTGAGTTTTAGATAACTGATCTATTCCCTATTACTTACATTGTCTTTTATATCTTATTGTTCCCCGCTAAGCTCTTGCTTTATCAAACAGAAAATGTGCCTGCCAGACATGAGATGCTCTTTAAGGCCTGAGTTCTCTTCAAAGATACTCCAGATCAATTCATTATGCTGTTTCATTATGTTCCTGTAGTTTGTATTTAACTAGTTAGTGATTTGCTCAACCTAGTTTCATGTCCTATAAAGACTGGGCACGACCTGGTTCTTTTGTATATTTCTCATATACACTAACTCTGAAAAATGTCAAAATTTTAAAGTATATCTTTTGGTTCTGAAATCATTTCTAGAAGAAATGGAAATATAGTTTATAACTGAAAAAATCTAGGACATCCTTATTTATGTAATGAAAATAACTTTAGTTCCTTTGATTAGCATGATAATTATTTACCATCTCTAAATACTTACAGAGTGCTGACACAGCTGAAATTAATAATTACTCTTACTATGCAGATAGATCATTGAAATTCATGACTCTGGACATTTCAAACGAATGGAAAATAGAACGTGATGTGTATTTATTTTATGTTGGTTCAATTAATTGGAGGCAAAATACTCTCTGGAAAAGACTTATCTAAAAAAAAATAAATAAAGCAATTATTTAAAAACATTCTGTTACTTTCTAAAACATCAACATGAAAGATGGGATAGCTGCTTACAGCCAAGAGAACATGGTAACTGAAATACAGAATCAGAGAAGGAGTTTAGTTCTGTCCATTTTCTGTTTTTCTTTTCCTTAACACTCTCTGTTCATGATTCAAGATTTTCTTTGATTTATATGGACCCCTAAAAGGTTGATTTTTTCTGGCTTCCTCAAAAAAATTCTGCCTCAATTTCAACCAAACAAATATGAATTGATTCCTGAGAGCAGGACTTCACAAATTTTAATGTTCATATCATAAAGCAAGTAGTTTTAAGATGGAGATGGTGATTCAATATGCATGGGGCAAAGCCTGAGATTCTGCATTTCTCTCTCTTTTTTTTAGTGTATTTATTTTGAAAGAAAAAGAGATAGCACAGTGGGGGAGGGGCAGGAAGAAAGAGAAAATCTCAAGCAGGCTCTACTCTGTTAGTGCAGAGCCCAGCATCGGGTTCGAACTGACGAACCATGAGGTCATGATCTGAGCCAAGAGCAAGAGTCAGACACTCAACCAACTGAGCCACCTACGTGGAGCTGGGATTCTGCATTGCTAACAAGCTCACAGGAGATACCAACATGGCAGGTAACAAGGAGGTAGAGGATACACGACTTCATGAATTTACCTTTCATGATAAGATCTGCAATCTTGGGAAGACACTACGAGTTCTAGAATACATCACTTCTGTTAAACAGTTCTGAGGTATTCTTCCAGAGATAAATTATGCATGCAAAATAATATTTATAAAATTTTAAGCACAAAAAGTAGCATCTGATAGTGTTCTGCTTTTTTGTTTTATTTTACTATATCTTGGAGAATGTTTAATATCATTTCTTTCGTTAAATCTACTTTCTAAATCCTTGNGAAAACTAAGTTTAAGTTTATGTCTGAGTAATGTACTCAGATAGCCTGCTGGATTTTGTTATTTTTCATAATTTTTTTTCAGTTAATTCTCTAGACTTTTTCAGTTATATATCAACTTTGAATAAAGATAATTTCCAGTTTTTATACATATAAAGCCTTGAATGTTAAGGGAGAAGTTTGGATTGCAAACATAAATTTTAGGTGCCATTAGTATAGAGATACTATTTAAAACTCCAGGACTAGAAAATAGAAAACTATTTTAAAGTATCACATAATTTATCATATTTATTGTTAATTTTCTCTCTTAGATATAACATCAATGAAGAAGGAAGGAATATGCCTGTTTTGTTCACCTCTGTGTTTCAAGAGTTTAGAATGGTGCCTCGTGTCAAAAAATATTCCTGAGTTTTGTTGAGAAAAGGTTATATCTTGAGAATGGAGAGAAGGGAGAAAGGCATGTTGAAGATTTAAGGAGAGAGAACTTATGAACTAATGTTCTGACAAACTGGAGAATTGACTGGGGAAGTGTCCTATTGCTAGAGAAGGCTAAGAATCTAATATTTGTGATCATAATTTAATGGGAATCCTTTCAGTGTGGTCACCCTTCCTTGGGCCACATTTATCTACAGCATTCGTGGAGCAGAGTCAGCAAAGAGCTCAGATCAACTACGGTAAGAGTTCTAAGTAATAAAAAGTTTGGAGATTGGTCGTAAAGGATATCCCAAATAGATATTCTGGAATATGGATGTGATTATACAGCCTTAAAATAATTATCATTTAAACCAATGATGGCTCAAAATCTTTTTTAAAAAAAGGTTGAAGAGAGGCAGTGAGATTAGTAATGGTGCATGAGATCTGAACTGCCCAGGGAGCCATGGAACCCTCTACATAAGGGTTGAGAGACAACGAAAAAGTAGTAGGATAGATTGGAGATCCTGATAGATGATAAATTGTTTAAGCATGAGGTTGGACAGGGTCAATTAGTATAGTTATTGAGTTGGAAACCCAGAAATTAGTGTTCTTTGAGTGGAATGGTTGAAACTATAATTCTAAGTTGATGGGACTGGTGGAGTGTTGAGGTGAGGTCCAGGAAAAGATGTTTGAAAGCAAGGTCAGTGAACTGGAACATTTACCCAAATCTCAAACTTCAAATAATACACAATTGTTACTAATAATAATACTCCGGTGCCCCATGATATGGCTCTCTTATTCCATACAGCTGATCAAACATGTGCGCTTTCGCATTTGGCCAGCTTGTACCCAAAGTACATAGTAATTTCAAAGAAGAATGTCAGGGAGTTTCACATTTGCTACGTCCCAAGGCAAGATTCTCTTTTAGACTCCAGAAGGGAGAAAATTAAACTCATTGTTCTATTGTAGTTAGAGTTTAGGTCTAATTAAATTAAAGAACAGATTGAATAGTTTAGCATATCTCATGTTCATATGGCATGAAAATCTTTGGTTGGCAGCTGTGTAAATCAGTTGGAAATCAGGGGAAGGCAGAAATAAAATGAATATTTAGAAGTGGAAATTAGAGGCGGCACTATTGCTAAAACACTCCTTGCTATTTATATGGCAATACCAATAATGGAGATATGATGTTATTGAGTTATTAATATATTATAAAAACACAATAGTAATTAAAAACATCATGAGTTTTAGTGGGGTGGCTCAGTCGGTTAAGCATTCAACTTTGGTTCAGATCATGATCTCATAGTTCATGAATTCAAGTCCCGTGTCAGGCTCTGTGCTGACAGCTCAGAGCCTGAAGCCGGCTTCAGATCCTGTGTCTCCCTCTCTCTCTGCTCCTCCCCTGCTCTCTCTTTCTCTCTCAAAAGTGAATAAACATAAAAAAAATAAAATAAAACATCATGAGTTTTTGTATCTACCTACTATAACTTATTTGTCACTTTTTCAATTTTAAAGAGCTAAACGCATAACAGAAGAAAGCATGTATTTTGAGCTCTACATTTCTCCCCCCATCCTTAAATTCCAAAAACTATAAACAACCATTGTTATGATCACCGTGCCCATAAAACATTCAAATATAGTTTGAGATAAGTAGCACAAAAATGACTTTGACATTAAGCATCATAACTTATACACAGATGCATAGTTACATAATTTTTAGGAATTTAAAGTGAACTGAACCTTCCATATTTTACCATTTACCATTTTTTTTGGTTGAAAATTTTCATACATGCTCAGAAACATAATTGTATAATGAACTTCCATCCACCCATAACCTAAATTTTACAGTTGTCAAGATGTAATACATTTTTCATTCTTTGCTTTTTTTTTTTTTTTTACTGAAGTCTCTTGAAAAAAATGCCAAATATCTTATAATTTCACCCTACCTATTTCACAATTATATACCTTGGGATCCTAGTATTGTTAAATTTACTGGGCAGTTTTTTCAAGACTTGCTGTGTTTTATCTATGAAAAAAAGCGTATTTATTCTTCTCAATTCACATCTAACAAGTGTAGAGTTAAAAAATTCATTTGAAAAACGAATACAAAAATAAATGGAAAATTTTGAGGACAGAGATCAACTGGATAGAGCAGATAATATGTTATTTTTCTCATTAACCTTAAAAAACTGTGTATTTACATGCAGTTGTAAGAACATATTATAGAATAAATCTATGTATGCTTTGGCCAGGATTCCCCAGTGATAACCTCTTGCAAAAACATAAAATAATATCACAACCAAGATATTGGCATTGGGACAGCCAAGATACAGAACATTTCCATCACCACAAAGATCCTTCATGTTGCCTTTTTGTGACTACCCTCCACTTCCTTCCTGTTCTCATCCCCTTCTTGTGTGTACGTGTGTGAGTGTGTGTGTGTGTGTGTGTGCGCGCGCACGCGCGTGTTTGTTTTTAATTTAAATCCAAATTAGTTAACATAGAGTGGAATAATGGTTTCAGGAGTAGAATTTAGTGATTCATCACTTACATATAACACCCAGTGCTCATGCCAACACGTGCCCTCCTTAATGCCCATCACCCATTTAGTCCATACCCCCACCCACCTCCCATCCAGTAACCCTCAGTTTGTTCTCTTCATTGAAGAGTTTCTTATGGTTTGCCTCTCTCTCTGTTTTTATCTTTTTTCCCTTCTCCTATGTTTATCTGGTTTCTTTCTTAACTTCCACATATGAGTGAAATCATGTATCTGTCTTTCTCCGACTTATTTCACTTAGCATAATAAAGTCTAGTTGCATCCATGTTGTTGCAAAGGGCAAGATTTCATTCTTTTTGAACACTGAGTAGTATTCTGCTGTGCATATATACCATGTCTTCATCCATTCATCAGTTGATGGGCATCTGGGGTTTCTTCCGTTATTTAGCTATTGTTGATAGCACTGTTATAAACATTGATGTGCATGTGCCCTTTTGAATCAATATATTTGTATCCTTTGGATAAATGCTTACTAGTGCAATTGCTGAGTTGTTAGGTAGTTTTATTTTAAATTTTTTATTTTCATCCCATTTTTAATTCACAGTACCCACTAATTTGTTCTCCATGTCTATAATTTTGTGATTTCAATAATATTATATCAGGAGAATCATGCAGTATGCAATTGTTTGTAACTGGCTTTTTCTGGTCCAACATAATTCTCTGAAGATTTATCCAGAGTGTTCGATTGAACAGTAGTCTATTCCTTTATACTGCAAGTAGAACCTCATGGTATGGATTGATCACAGTTTTGTTACAGTATGATTATTCACACAGTGAAGGACATATGGGGTGTTTATAGTTCTGCTTTTGATGTCAAGTCTAAAACCTCTGCCTAGACTCAGATTCCTAGCTTTATGTTGAATTGGAGCAGTGAGAGTGAACATCCTTGCCTTGTTCTCAGTCTTAGAAGAAGCATTTAGTCTTTTCCATTTGACATTTTGTTTTTTGTAGGTTTCCATAGATATTCTTTATCAAGTTGAGGATATAACCTGCTATTCCCATATTTCTGAGAACTTTTGTCATGCATAAGTCTTGAATTTTGTCAGAAACTTTTTGTATATTGACTGATGTGAACATATGACTTTTGTTTTTTAGCCTGCTAACATAGTGAATTATTCCAATTGATGTTCTAATATTGAACCAGCTTTGTATCCCTGGAATAAACTCCACTTGGACTTGATGTAGAATTCTCTTCACATATTGCTAAAGTCTATTTGCAAACATTTTGCTAAGGAATTTGTGTCCATATTTGTAATATGTAGTTTTGTTTATTTGGGAGGATTTCTTTGGTACTATTTTTGCCTGATTTTGTATCAGTATCACTAGCTTTGTAAAATGAATTTAAAAGTGTTCCCTTCTCTTCTTTCTCCTGACATTGTGTAGATCGGGCATTAACTTTCCTATAAACATCTAGTGGGAATTTCTGGTGAAAATGTCTGTGCCTTGAGACTTCCTTTTTCAGAGTTTTAAAATCATGAATCCAATGTCCCTAATAGTTATAGGGCTCATGTTGGGTCAACCGTGACACTGTGTTTTACAAGCAGTGGACAAAGAGGTTGTACAATTTATAAGCGTAGAGTTATTCATAGGATTCCTTTATTATTCTTAGGTGTCTGTGAGTTCAGCAGTTACAGCCGTGTTTTATCCTGCATATTGGTTATTTGTATGCTCTCTCTTTTTCTTCTTGTCAATCAAGGACAAATGTTTGTTTTATCCTACTATAAATATATTCCTAAAATATGATGGCCAAAAGACTATAACTTTTAGATCTATTTTCTTTCCACTTCACTTTTATATAATCTTCCAAGAAATATTAAACATAGAGAAGTAAAATGGTTACCATAGAATAATATGATCTTCCCTATTTCTTAAATCTGGGATTCTTAGAGACTAAAGTGCTTGTGTGCTCTCCAGCAGATGATATTTCTGCGTATTCTTTATCCTTTATCTTTCCACTGTCTTCCATTTTCTGTCTCTTGGTTTGATATCTAAACTAGTTTTTATCATAGTAGCCAGTCAGAGCCAGATTTTATACTTTCCACAGTCATTGGTGAGTTGACAAGTTATTTCTAAAAAAAACCTTTATCTTCATCTTAATAACCAGAAGTTCAAGTGGACACTATTGTGTCCAGTAGTACACGTTTTTCAGTTCTGAGGAAAAGTTACAAAATATTAGACATATTAGGGTTCTCCAGACCCAAAAACAAATATATAAGTCTATGTATAAGAGGAGATTTATTATGAGAATTGGCTAATGTGATTATAGAGGCTGAGGTATGCAGCATATGGAGAACCAGAAAAGCCAGTGGTAAAATTCAGTCTGAGTCTGAAAGCCTGAGTCTGAAGGCTAGGAGGGTCACTGGTAAAAGTCTCAGAGTCCAAAGGTTCTCTAAGGTCAGGAGAAGATGGATGTCCCAGCTCAAGAGAAGACAGAGTAAATTTGCCTTTTCTGTCTCTTTGTTCTACTTGTGCCATTGGTGGATTGGG
The DNA here is from genome assembly GCF_008692635.1 of Crocuta crocuta. NCBI lineage: Eukaryota > Metazoa > Chordata > Mammalia > Carnivora > Hyaenidae > Crocuta > Crocuta crocuta. The sequence goes on from NW_027527955.1 coordinate 6,407,882, forward strand.
TGATGTAGGCTCATATTTGTGAAGACAGATCTCTTTACTCAGTGTACTGATTCAAGTGTTAATCTCTTCCAGAAACACCCTCACAAATATACTCAGAAAAAAATGTTTTACCAGCAGCCCGGGCATGCCTTAGCCTAGTCAAATTCACGCATAACATTAGGAAATTCAATCAGATTGCAAATATCCCTTTATGGATATTTTAAGCCAAACAATATCTTAAACAAAAACATTGCAGAGGATTCTGATAAAATACCAGAAGGAAGTATTATAAAACCTATTGCCTTATGATATCTAAAATGAGAGAACATTAATCTTTCCAGCTTGAGTTTAGGTGAAAACCTGCTAAGAAAGAAGTCAACAAATTAGACAATATCTGGGGGTGCTTTGAGGAGTCTTTTACTTCAATTAATTAAAAAAAAAAAACAAATAGCAAAGAGATATATTTCTGATTTGTAGCCCAAATTTGGTGGCCCTCGGCATGCTCACAAAAGAAACAATCTTTGACTACTGGCTATTTATCAGTGAGTTTTATTTTTTATTTTTTATTTTTTTAATGTTTATTTTTGAGAGAGAGAGACAGAGTACAAGTGGGGGAGGGGCAAAGAGAGAGGGAGACACAGAATCTGAAGCAGGCTCCAGGCTCAGAGCTGTCAGCACAGAGCCCCACGTGGGGCTTGAACCCACAAACCAGGAGATCATTACCTGAGCTTAACTAACCAACACACCCAGGCCCCCCTTCTCAGTGAGTTTTAAAACTCTTTAAATTTCCAATCCAATTTTGGATCCTTTATACAATTCATTAAGAGGCTAGTTTATTTGCACTTTATCCAACTAGATTTACTTTTTCCCCTTCAGTTCTTGACATTTTAGTGAATGTTGACTCCGAAGTCAGTCAATATTAGCAGCACTTTGCTCCAAACCAGGTGCTAAAGCTTGCAGTGAGGGTGAAATTCCTGAACCCCAATTTTCTTGAGTCTGTTGTTCCCAAATCAAAAGGAATAGAAGTGGGACTCTCTGGTTTAAAAGAACAGCCTTGACAGTAGCCACAGAGAAGAAATCTGCGAGTTGGCTAACGTGCTCTCACCTGGCACTTGACTGATAGCGCCGATTTGGGATTTGGGAATAGCGGCAGCTTCGCCGCTCAGCCTCCTCCCGCGGCCACACTCTGCAGGATGGCTTCTCAACACTGCTTTGACGCCTCTGTTTATTTTCTCATCCAGCTCATCCTTTCCACCACCAATTACATCCACATGGATGAGTCACAAGCTTATAATTTTCTTTTGCTGGGTCCTTAAAGGCACCTTAGGAATTCTTCCTCTCCACACCTGTACTTTTCATGGAACATAAATGGCCTTTAGAATCTATAAATAATCCAATCAAGGCTGAACACTGCCTTCCGTTGCTGACAAGCTGCTGTTCCCTGTGCACTCACACTGAGTCTTTATGCTGTTTGCATCAGCAAATCTCTTCCTTTTAAGTTACTCAGTATACATTCTTTGTGCTATTTACTTTGGAGTTTTGAAAAAGAAAAAAAATAAAAGATTCTGCCCACTAATCCTTTCAAAGAAGCATTAGATAATAACATTTTGCTTATTTAATGGAGTGATTGAGATTGCTGGGTAGTCACCATGGGGGATATTGTTTTTAATCACAGGCATTTGAGGAAGAACATTGTTCATATATGTTTTATGTCTGCTTTCTGAAAATGTCTATGACTCCTAACAAAGTACTATACTGTATGAAACACTGGAACTCTGCCTAATTTAGCTTATTTGAAAAATCACACAAAATATGAAATTGTTTAATGGTAAATCATTATTGAGAATCAAAAGTCTTCTTCAACTTAAGCTCTTTTATGAAGGGCCCCTAAATATTCCTGCACGAAAAACTTCTAGTTGCTGGCAAAAAGAGATGAAAATGTCTGAAGAAAAAAACAAAATAGGAAAACACAGACATCATTCACGAAAACTGGGGAGCTCTCTTCTGTCTACATTCAGCTTCAACACATATTTGGTAGGTATTCTATGGATGAAAATAGATTAGAGCAAATCATTAATGATCCATTTATAACCCCTTTTTAGAAAAAAAGCCATCTAACGTTGTAACGAACTAGGAGAGGTTAGTATAGAATTTGCCATGCCTCCTAATTTGAAGAAGGGCCAAAAGCGAGGGTACATTTTGAGACAGAACATAAATATAACCCTTGTGCAGTAGGAATGTGATTCCTGTATATATCTGAAAAAGAATAACCCAAAAGACCTGCTCATAATGTTAATAATAATGTGCCCACCAAATCTGAAACGTTTGCTGAGAAGCCTTAACTGGGTTCAGTCATTTTCATGACTGCTTCACTCTCTCAAGGATGTGTCCTTGGAGCAGCCTCTGAAAATGAGAAAGGCAAGTGGAACCCACATTCCAAGAACACGTGTGCGGGGTGAAGAGCCTTTGAATGCCTGGGTCAAGGGTAGTCATGCCTTTTTGATGACCTTCTCCAATGGGACCAGAGTGCTGAAGCAGAAGCAGCGGTTCTTCCTCTCATGATGAGAAGAATGAATGACTTGCAGTTGTCAAAGAGCAATGATTTCTAAGAAAGAAAACTCACAATCTTTGTCTATGTAAAAAACTCTCACCTGGAAAGTATATACTGAGAAGAGGACAAATATTTTGAAATGTTTTACAGAGCCAGTGAAAATAGGAACTTTCTCCCCTAAATAAGATGGAATACACATGTTTATCTTATTTTATAGGAATGTCTATATGATAACAGGTGTGTAGTACTATGGTTCAGGTATTAGAGTTAGCCTACTTTTCTTTCAGTGAATGAGTATATCCCTCCAAGGAATTATCAAATGCCTTCTGCTTTAATGCTTTTCCATCATAGAAAACGTAGTTTCTAGGTATATTGTAATAAGAAACGTGCAGCAGTAATAATGGTAGTGTTGCAATTATAATTGTCAAATAAGGTATCACGCTAAAACTTTGTAGCGTAAAATGAAATCATTTTATTATATCTAACAAGTTCTGTGAAATAGGAATTTGGACAGGACTGGCCTGGGTGACTTTTCTGCTCCTTGCTCTGTTGACAGAAGTCACTTACTGGCACTCCACCGGGGGATGGGTTGGATTGGAGAGTCCAAGGCAATTCCACTCGTGTTTCTGGGGATGGATGAAAGACTGGGTTTCCTGGGACTGTGAACCAGAGCGCCTAAGCTAGATCTCCCTCAGAGCCTTCTTAGGGTAGTTGGGTTTCTTTCCCGACAGCTGGATTTCCTAGAGAGATCATACCAAGACCACCGGACAGAGCTGTTTCAAGGGGCGGAGAATCAGTCTCCACATCTTCATGGGTAGCAGCAGGGTCATATTATGAAAGAATTTATAGAATGAGAGATAACGTTCTAGCCATTTTTAGAATATACATTCTGGAAAATACAATTTGGAAATTCATTTATTGTCCAAGGTCACTTGAATAATAAGTAGCAGATTTGATATGTTAACGTAAGCCAAGCGTGACTCCAAAGAGTTTTCCATAAGAATTTTGTCATGAATCTGAGGGAGTAAAGGAGACACGGAGGCAGAGACAGAGACAGAGATAGAGAGAGAATACTGTGTTTTGAAAGCTTATTTTAGAAACAAATTAGAATTTGAAAATACCAAATTGTTTGACACTTGTCTCCCATTTAAAAATATTTATCCTATGAATGTATCATTTGAATCAAAATCCATTAAGATGGGAGATTTATTCTTCACTTTTACCTCTTCTTTTTTGTAGCCTCATGCCTGACATCAAGTAAATGATCAATAAAGATTTGTTGAATGAATGAATGAATGAACGAATGGATGAATGAATATTGTGCACAAATGCCAGCAAAAGAAACATAACTTGTGCTTGGGAAATCAAAGGACAGTCTTAAGTATTTTTTTGAGACCTGTAAGCATTTTATATTTCCTTTGAACTGCCTATTGAAGCCTATTACCTATGAGATTAGTTTTCCTATGTTCTAAATTTAAAGGGCTTAAAGATGTATATTCCCTTCTCCCTCTCTAACACTAACTTCATGTTAAAAACATATCTGGCTAGAAAGACAAAACAAATAGTTTGTATGTAACAGTATGCTGGTGATTTCACACATAACGTTCAATTAAATAAAACGCCTAAAGCGTATAACACTACAATGAGAAGTATAAACAAAGAATATACTATATTTTTATATTTAAACCCTGAAAGATTGCATGCTTTTCAACTTTGACTTGTTCTTTAGGAAGCTACATTTTAAGGAGCATATAATTATAATGTATATAAATATGTCATATATAGAAATGTGTTTATCTAATAACTATACATTTTCTAAAAGTACAGTTCATTTTATTACATACTGTGATAAATCTCTTCTCTCTTAAAACATTGGAAACGGATGAATAGTATTCGTTTCTAAATTCTGTCAGAATTTCCCAAGGCAGTAGAGAGGATTTTTCCATTGCTTGGGAATGAAGCATTTGGTATAATTTGTTTGCTCAGAGGAAATGTTTCTATATGAGAAAACACAATGTTGCCATGGTGATACATCAAAAAGTCACTTAAAAAATGCAAGGTGACATAAAACCCCTTCTATTCTGTTTTTGAAAACAGTTCAGATTTTTAAAATACACAAAGAAGTTTTACTTTTGCAAAGTCCTTACAAAGAAACAGTTTAATAAATAAAAATCAATATTTGATTTGATTACATTTCAAACTTATCATGAAAACAAAACTCGTTGGATCTCAAGCCAATCTCTTGATTTCCTTTTATTTCATTTGTTAACATTGAAAATATCTAGCAGACGGGCACCTGGGTGGCTCAGTTGGTTATGTGTCTGACTTCAGCTCAGGTCATGATCTCAGTTTGTGAGTTCAAGCCTGGCATCAGGCTCTGTGTTGACATATCATAGCCTGGAGACTGGTTCGGATTCCGTCTCTCTCTCTCTCTCTCTCTCTACCCCTTCTCCACTATCTCTCTTTCTTTTTCTCTCTCTCTCTCTCCCTCCCCCTCTCTCAAAAATAAACATTAAAAATTATTTTAAAAAAGAAAAATTCTAGCAGAATGTGTGTAGTGTGAAGGAAGGGATCACCTTTAATTGGTCAGTGCAGAAACATCATAGAATACATAAATATATCACAAAATCATTCGATCCAGGTAGTAGTGGATTTCTCTTTTGGGTTTGCTTTATCTAAAATTAGCATTATTTAGTGGACTACATTACTTTCCTAATCTCTTAGCTGGGGGGGTGAAAGGTAGCTATTCAATGGGTGAATAAGTGGGTAAGAAATGGCATTTATCACCTATCAGAACTCAAAAGTGATTGTTTGTGACCTTTTTGAACATAACCTTCACCTAGGCAGCAAAAGAGGAAAAGAAAAAGACAATAGATTCAAAAGCAAACCTTGCCCTCCACTTTGACTTCTCTTGTTAGAACTGAGCCAGTCTGTGACAAAGCGTCTTTGTCAGCCTCTTGGACTTGAACTCCAGACTCTGTTCTTCTGTATCAGTCTTTGGAGCCGGAGACCCCGCAATGTGAGAGACATCAGCTCTCACACATTCAGCTGGCTCATCTGGCTTTCAGCAATCAGGGCTCCCAGCTGCCTGACAGTGAGTAGGCTGAGGCATGTCTGTGGTCACAGAAGTTGGGTCCCCCTAGATCTTACCAGAAGTTGGCCCATCCTGGCTGACAAAACTTGTTAAGTTGCATTGATTTTCTTGGTTTCTGCTGGAGCAAAGCGATTTCTTATGCAATCACCAGGCCTTACATATCTATCTCCCAGGATCCAAAAGCAAATACATATCACCTTCTTGTTTCCAAAAGATCTAAAAGTAACCTGAATATTGGCACAAGTTCTTTTACCTTAAAATTGAACCTCTCAAAAAACAAATCTACTAAAAAATAAATATAGTCCCTCAACTTAGAGATCTCTTTCTTTCCTTTATTAAGTGGAAATCATTACATATTTATAGAAAATCTGGAGGAATAGAATAATATCTCAATTCCATGAAGACATAATCATGAGTCCTTTTTTCCTATTGAAACAGTTTCTCCTAAAATTGTTTAAAAATCACACTTCTTTTATTTTTTTAAATGTTTATTTATTTAACTTTGAGAGAGAGAGAGAGAGAGAACTCCAGCAGACTCTGCACGTCCACTGCGAAGCCCCACATGGGCCTCAACCTCACGAACCATGGGATCATGACCTGAGCTGAGATCAAAAGTCGGACGCTTAACCAACTGAGCCACCCAGGTGCTCCTAAATCACACTTCTTTTAAAATACAGAAATACTCTGTTGAATCACTATATTTATTATACATCTGAAACTAATACTACACTGTATGTTAACTAACTGGAATTTAAACAAAAATTTTAAAAATGATAGGTAAAATAAAAATAAATAAATAAAATATACAAATACTCATTTTCATGATTTTTTTAAATTTTTTAAATGTTTTATTTATGTCTGAGAGAGAGAGAAACAGCGTGAGCAGGGGAGGGTCAGAAAGAGATGGAAATACAGAATCTGAAGCAGACTCCAGGCTCTGAGCTAGCTGTCAGCACAGAGCCCGATGCGGGGCTCGAACCCACCAACGGGGAGATCATGACCTGAGCCGAAGTCGGACGCTTAACCGACTGAGCCACCCAGGTGCCCCTTCATGCTGTATTCTTTATGACAAAAGAGGGAATTGCTGCTGCTGCTGCCAGCTCCCTATAAAATGGTATTTGGTTTTTTAAAGTGAGAATGACCACTTCATTGGTAATTACCACTTTATTGAATCTTCAGCGCTCTATTAGTAACTATGTGTTTATAGGTACAATTCTTCCGCTTGAAAGTTAAGACTATCTTATTTCTCTTCATATTTCTGGTGCTAGCAGAATGTTTTTCATATAGAAGGTGCTCAATTAATGTTTATTTGAGAAATAATATTGCTAAGTCACAAGAGTAAGTAAGTGTTGATAAATGGACCTAGAGATCTTGATCCTAATTACGAGCTCAAGCAGAAAATGTCTCAGGATTAATTTATATCTGCTAAGTGAGAGCTTTCCCAAGGACCACGGGCCTGAAAGAATGTTCAATAATTTTATTCTAATTTAATTAACAACACAGAAATGATACACCAGTTACAGACAAGTTTCCTTAGGAGATAATATGAATGAATGTAGCAGATATTGCTGGTGCCTGACCACTCGCTATTCCCTTCCTTTCTAGGGCTTTCTGTGCAAGCACCTGTGGTCAGCTTGAGGGCTTCCTCTGGCCATGAACGCCTGTACCACCTCGTGACCCACGTGTAGCACTGTCTGGAAGTGCCAGGATGTTTATGCCTCTGGAGCAAGCAGTATGGACGGGAGTTAATAGATAAATACCTCAGCATCTTTGTCCCTTTGGTATAAACACAGTCTCCCAGAATTACCCAGCAGAACTGAACCCCAGTTCTCCAAGCTACCCATTGACGTGTGCCCCTTATTGTCTCATCTTCCTACTTCCCTACCATTGCGTGAAGGATCACTACTCAAATAAATTAATTGCACTTAGATCTGAGTCTCAGGGTCTGATTATGTTTGCCTGGTTTTTTTTTTTTTTAAGTTTATTTATTTTGAGGTGGGAGCAGGAGGAGCAGACAGAGAGGGAGAGAGAGAATCGCAAGCAGGCTCTGCACTGTCAGCACAGAGCCCGATGCAGGGCTTGAACTCACGAACCCTGAGATCATGATGACCTGAGCTGAAATCAAGAGTTGGATGCTTAACTGACAGGGCACCCAGGCGCCCTGTTTGCCTGTCTTAACATTCCAAACCCCTACCTTTTTCTTCTCTCATTTGAATTCTCAATCATTTATCTATTTTATTGTCCTTTTATTCAATAAGCTTTAGTGTCACCTGCCGTGTATAATGAATTCTTAGGGACAGTACGATATTCTCGTAAGCCATTTTCAAACAAATTCTTTATCTCTAATAAAGATTCATGAAATAATCATTTACAGCCAACTTCAATTGACTAAGCAATTTTTACTTGTTTTTAGCTAGAAGGACAATGAAGCTGTGAGTTTAAAGTGTGTTATATGCCAAAACCTTCAGTCCTTTGCAGCAAGAACACATGAAGTCCCCTAATACCTAGGTGACTCGTAATACCTAGGATTCATAAGCTGTATGTTCTCAGTTCTATCATTTTTAGGAAAACCAGACACACTGGGAGATTTGAGTGCTTTAGACACCAGAGAATTATAAATCCCAGTGACAGAACTGAGGGCATATGATTAACTTTTACAGGGAATATAGAGAACACAAGATAGTTCACAGCAAAACTCTCAGAGGGCAGCTCCTAGCAAATGCACTTCTAATTTCTCAGCATCCTCCAGCACTGAATAGAATCACAGCATTTTCCCAACAATTTAAATGCTTCCCACTTTCCATCAAGATATGTATTTTGTTATTTTCCTTAGAAAGGAAATCTCAGAAGAATCTTGGAATTATTTCTTCCTCTAGTTCAAGTGATACTGTCCTAAGCATGCCCATATTGTTTAATATTTCCATGGTGCACCAATTCACAGAGAACTTTAAAATATATTATTCCATGTAAACCAGTTGGATAAGGAGACAGGTATTATTGTTATTGTATTATGGTTGGAAAGCTGGTACTCATAAAAGTTAAGTGCCTTGACTGATCGAATGTGGAATCACGAATAGCCCTTACTGTCATTGGCTAGTTCCACTTGATCTTGGGTGGACTGGATGATGCCTCTGACTCTGGAGAAATGCTTGTGCATTGTTAATTCTGTATTATCAGAGAACCTTTGTACTGCTTGCAAAGAATAAATATTTTTAGGGGAATGTGATATCCCTAGGACCACATTCAGATCCCCAGTGAGAAGACAGCATATATTTTATTTGTGTGCGTGTGTGTGTGTGTGTGTGTGTGTTGAATCAAATTAAATTCTTGGATGAAAGTACCTGTCAGAATAGTCATTATGGAAGAAATTTTAAAAGCATAAATCCTGTCTAAACTACTGGATCTTAATGGACCAAGGGAAGCCATTGGGTTTTCTTTGCTAAAGCTAACATCTGGTAAATTTATGGCTTATTGTGCTGTAGTTTAATGGCAAAAACAAAAACATTGTTTCACATCAGTAGTCAAGCACCATAAGGAGTAAATGTTCTTATCCAGAAAATAATCCCCTAATAAAATGGATTTCTAACTGATTAGCAAAGCTGCATTTGAAGACCCTACATAATAAAACAACTTTGTTTCTTAGCAACAGGAGAATAAAATAGATTGAAATATGATGGGTTTGACAATGACATTGAATGAGAAATCAGCGTAACCTGAAAAAACTCAGCAGGAGAAAAGATGATAGGTACAGAATGCTGCAGAAAACTTTAGGGTTTAAGATTTTAACTGTAAATCCAGCACACAGAGGAGCATGGTATTTGTAGCAAAACAAAAATGTGGGGGAAGCATTTGTTTTATAGGAGACAGTGTTTCACTGTCTTTCATTATATTAGGAGCTATTACAGTCTAACAATCAATGTGGTAAGGAAAGAGTAAAGGAATAAATACCACTTATGTGCTTTTAAAATGCTATGCCAGTGAGCTAATCATATAAAGAAATACATTTTACAGATTAACTAGAATTTTAATGTCCTAGGAGGGAATTTTCACTAAAGATTGTGATATATCAAGTGCTTTTTAATGTATTTTCTCAAAAGTCATTTGAACTTTCAGTGGGTTTGGGAAATTTTAATATATAATATAAATATTTTATTCAAGTTAATGAACACTGTTGATTAATAACAATTTACTGAGTGCTTACTGTGAACCAAGCTCTTTCTAATCAATTTACATACTTTAGTGTATTTGGTCTTTACAACACCAGTGAGAATGGCACTTATTTTCCTCATTTTACGGAGGAAAGCAGACACTTAGAGAAATTTGCCTGTGGTCTGCAGACTCCCACTCTGTCAGGTGCATAATTCCTTCCTCGCATGGGGTATATAATTCCCCTCACCTTCCATATAGGCAGAATCTGTGAATGAATAAGTCACTCCTGTGATTAGCTTGCCAATTAGTAGATTTTGAATAATCAAAAGAAAAAGTATCTGGGTACGTTCCATCTAATTAGATGAGTCCTTAAAAGGGTCTGACCACATCTTGAAGGTAGAGAGATTGGAAGTCTAAGAAAACCTGTGGAGGGGGCCACGTGACAAGGACCTGAATTCACCTTTAGGAAATGAGAGCAGACCCTGGTTGGCAGCCGGGGAGGGGACTCTGGTTGGTAGACAACAAGGACCTCCATCATACAATTGCCAGAAAGTGAATTCTACCCACACTGGCCAACTTGGAAGAGGGCCTGAAGCTTCAGCTGGAAACCACAGCCCTGGAAGACACCTTGATTTCACCCTCGTGAGACCTTAAGAAGAGGGTTCTGCTAACTAGTACCTAAAAAAAAAGACACTCAGAAATTGGGAGATAATAAACGAGTATTGTTTTCAGCCATTAAATTTGCTATCATTCAGTAACGCAGCTGTCGAAGAACAATGGAGGGCATAAAGCTCCATTGCCAATGAGTGAGATGAAAACAGGGCAGTCTGATCCCGACGGTCTTGCTTTCAAACATCTTCATATCAATTTCCATAGAAATTAAGGCCTTTTGTTTGCAATCTATAGAAACTGACTTCCGGCTAACTGAAATAGAAGTAAAAGTAAAACAATTTCATTTCATATGAAATACAGAAAATCATACAGAGAAGAAAGAGAGAGAGAGAGAGAGAGAAAGAAAGAAAGAAAGAAAGAAAGAAAGAAAGAAAGAAAGAAAGAAAGAAAAGTTATAAAACAAGGCTCAGGAAGAGCAGGAAAGAAAGCAGTTTCCAGAATCCCAGCTGTAAAATCTACAGCCTCTTTAGGCAGCTGCTATTGGAAAATGGCTCTTTCCACAGCTTCAGGCCTGAAGTTCAAGATGCAGAATCCCCAGGAGAACCTGATTGCACACCTACATTACAGGCCCACACCTGTCATCAGGGGAGCTGAAAGTGATTGACCGAACTTCTAGAATCATAACAAGTAAAATTAATGGAAGCAATAATGCAGGATTGCTTTTCGTTTCTATTTTGTTAAGAGCGGGGCAGTGCATTGGGGTTCTCCAGAGAAACAGAACGAATAGAATGTACATACATAGAGAGAGATTTCTTTTAGGAAAGTGGCTCACATGACTGTGGGGCCTGGTAAATCCGAAATCTATAGAGAAGGCTGGCAGGCTGGGAATTCTGGCAAGAGTTGATGCAGTCTTGAGCCCAAGGCAGCGTGGAAGGCAGAATTCCTTCCTCTTTGGGAATATTCAGCCTTTTCTCTTAAGACCTTCAGTTACTCGATAAGGCCCACCCACATTATGGACAGTCAGCATCTGATGATTTAAGAGTTCATCACATAGGGGCGCCTGGGTGGCTTAGTCGGTTAAGCGTCCGACTGTCGCTTAGGTCATGATCTCGCGGTTCGTGGGTTCGAGCCCCGCGTCGGGCTCTGTGCTGACTGCCAGCTCAGAGCCTGGAGCCTGTTTCGGTCTGTGACTCCCTCTCTCTCTGACCCTCCCCTGCTCACTCTGTCTCTCTCTCTCTCTCTTCTAGAAATAAATAAAAGGTTTAAAAAAAAAAAAAAGTTAATCACATTTAAAAAAAAAAAAAAAAGCTTTAGAGCAAATATGTCAATTGGTATTGACCAAACAACAGGAATCCTGTGGCTAATCCAAACTGACATATAAAATTAACCTCTTTCACGGGAGGTCTTATAAAACTTGGTGGAGACTTCCACTGCTTCTACTCTGCTTTTTCTATATGATAGCCCTTTATTTTGGACCAAGAAACCAATGAAAGGATTCTGAAAGTTACTGAGAACATCTTTCTATAATGAATGCCACAATATTATCAAAGTTTGCATTGAAAATTATGTAAATACAGTAAACACTTAGCTCCAGCTTTAACAAGTTTATATTGATAGGAAAAATGGATTACTTAATTGTCATAATCTTGATGAGACATTTACTTAAAACTTCTTCTACCATATATCTATTTCACCAGTAATATTAATTGATTAAGCATCATCCATGAAGAAGTATTACTAACTGGACTTGATCAAAACATCCTTGAGATCTTGACTTTGATGTCATTTCCAAATTATAGTGAAGAACTGAAACATGCTATCTTTGGGAAACATATCACTTTAAATTCTTATGGACTTTAAATTCATTCATTCATTGTTTTATTTAACAAATGCTTTTTGAATGAATTTTCTTTAGAAAATTATGAAGGAGGGCCAGAGGTCCCCTTAAATCTCTCTGTGTGATGATTTCCACTCTTTCCAGAAGCAGGTGTTGGATAAACCACGACTCTAACTTGAGTAAAAGATTTCAGAATCTCCTACATCTGCTCAGATTTAGACTGTATATTTTTCAATAAGGAGAATCAAATCCTGACAGTATTTTCTGTCAAAGCTCTTTTTTGAGAATTAGGTTTGGATAGTTATTCGCATTGGCATTCCTGTAACTAGTTTCAGGAGCATTTGTCCGTTAATATTCCAAATAAGGGTAAAGAAGATTGTGTTTACATGTTTCTATGGGCCCTGAATTCCACCTTAATCAGGACAATGAGTGTTTGAGACATTTCTACCCTGGCACAGTTCCAAATGGATACACTAAGGCCAGATTGCAGAGGACTGGACTGTTTGCTGGCCTATTCTCCCAACTGGAGGAAATCCCTAATCTAAATCCATATTACAAATAAATATTATTTATTTATGTGTTTGGGGTTGCATTATTTTAATTGATATTAAAATAACCTTTGGGGGGGGCACCTGGGTGGCTCAGTTGGTTAAATACTGACTTTTTTTTTAATGTTTTACTTATTTCTAGGAGAGAGAGAGAGAGACAGCGTGAGCAGGGGAGGGTCAGAGAGAGAGGGAGTCACAGACCGAAACAGGCTCCAGGCTCTGAGCTGGCAGTCAGCACAGAGCCCGACGCGGGGCTCGAACCCCGAACCGCGAGATCATGACCTAAGTGAAAGTCGGACGCTTAACCGACTAAGCCACCCAGGCCCCCCAATTAAATACTGACTCTTGATTTCAGCTCAGATCTCGGGGTTTGTGAGTTCGAGCCCCACATCAGGCTCTGTATTGACATTGCAGAGCCCACTTAGTATTCTCTCTCTCTACCTCTCTCTCTTTATGCCCCTTCCCTGCTTGTTGTCTCTCTCTCTCAAAATAAAACTTAAAAAAAAATTATTTTTTACTGAAAACGGAAGTAGAATACTAATATGCCTTTAAGTTATCTCAAAAGTGCAAACTAAGGCCACACAATCTGGACAGTGTGACTCATTCATGCAGAAGACTCCACACCCCTCATCTCTCTCTCTCTGGGGCCAGTTTGCATGATTTTGAGCACCTGAATGTCATAGTTGAAAGAGAATAGGCTTTGAGTCAGAGAGATGATTGTTCAAATCCTGACCCTACCATATACTTCTAAAAGACTTTGGACAATTTACTTAGCCAATAAAATGTATTTGCTCAACAAATATTTTTAAGGTCCTTCTCTTGACCAAGCACAGTTAGAGCATGTTATAGAAAAAAAATTGGACATAAAGGATACAAAGTTCCCATGGAGCTTACATTCTGGTGCATGAACATAAAAATTAGTATAAAATGCCAAGTAGCAATAAGACCTGAGAAGAGAGTTGGGGCTCCTGGGTAGCTCAGTCAGTTAAGAGTCCAACTCTTGATTTCCGCTCAGGTCATGATCTCATGGTTGTGGGATTGAGTCCTGTCTCGGGCTCTGAGCCGAGCATGGTGTCTGCTTGGGATTCTCTTTCTCCCTCTCTATCTGCCTTTCCCCTGCTTACACTCTCTATGTCTGTCTCAAAATAAATAAACTTTAAAAAAAAAGAATTGAGAAGAGGATTAAAGCAGAGGAAGAGGGACAGAGAGTTGTTTAAGAGTTATTTTAGAAGAGTTAGCCAAGGAGGATTTCTCTAAGAAGGTGAGACAGGAAAGAAGAAGTGCAAAGTCCCCGAGGTAGAATTACATTGGTGTGTTCAAACATCCACAGGGAAAGCCAGTGTGGTTGAAGCAAACTCAGGGATGAAGACATCATGGCAACACACGTTGGCCAAGTCTATTCGTGTTTTGTTGCTGTGGAGCAAATCACCACAGACTTAGTGACTTTAAACAACACAAACTTAACTATGTTACAGTTTCCACAGATAAGAAGTCCAGGTATAGCTTAACTGTCTCCCAAGAGTGCAGTAAAGGCGCTGGCCAGGGTGCATTCTCATCTGAGGGCTGGAATGGCTAAGAATCCACTTCCAGCCTCATCCATGTTGTTGGAAGAATTCCTTATTTTGCAAGTGCATGGCAATTTTTCATTTCCTTGCTAGTTCTCAACTCCTGGAGGCTGCCCTCAGGTGCCTTCCCTATGGCCCCCTCAGGAGACAATTCACAAAACAGTTGTTTACTTTGAACCAAAGCAAGAATCTGGCTTCAGGACAGGCCCAGTTCCTCTTCTAATAGATTTTACCTGATTACAGCAGCCAGTCGAAGATAATTTCCCTTTTGACTGACCGAAGATCAGCTGATCGGGGATCTTACTTATTCCTGCAAAATCTCTTTACTTCTGTCACAAGTGAGAATGTATGGTTGACTTCATCCGTGATCAGTGATCAGATCGTGCTCACAAGTCCCACCAACTCTCAAGGGGTGTGTGGGGGGGGGGTACCCAAGATGCCTGCCACACCAACATACAGACCTTAGATCTTATATTAGAAGCATGAGAACTCATTAAAATATTTTGAGCAAGAGAACACCATTTTAAAGCTTGCTGTTGCTGCTCTGTGGAGAATTTACTATAGAGCTATACGAAGGGAGGCAGTGGAGAATTAGTGATTCTATACAGTGGTATAAGAGATAGAAGGGGACTGCCTGGAGTAGAGTGATAGTGATGAGAAGCAGTCGTATTTTTTATTTTGAAAAATGAAGTTGGTAGGATCTGACGATGAAGAAAATGTACAATAATAACAGCTATGTTGGAGGGTTGTTATGAGAATTAACTGAGATCATGTATGCATATGGTGAATAATAGTCACCAAGCACATGTCAGTTACCTTTCATTAATAATATATAGAATTATTACTTAGAGGAGATATTGGTTCTTTGAAGAATCTCATAGCAAAGAGGCTTGGTGCCCTGATAGAATGTAGACATTCACAAAAATTTTTAAAAATCCAAGCTGAGGTCATTGAAGACTAAGAGTAGCAAAAATTAAAATATAAAGAAAAGCTCATTTCTTTCCTTCTCACCCTGAAAATTCTGGGAACATTGTTATTCCTATTGCTTTATATACAACCAAGAAAAGGGAGAGAGTGGCATTAGGATGTAAGATGAGACTGTATTTGATTGCACTTTTTGATTCAATTTGGCTTGTATCCAGAAGCGATGTGTTACTAGGGAAAAATAGCTCCTTTCACCTGTAAGAGAACCTGAGAGAGAGGAAAAAAAATGATGGCTTCGAATCTCAGCCTCTGGAGCACCACTAAAGTAAAAGAGATTTTCAAAACAGTCAGACCCATGAGTCTCTATGCTGCAGCCCAGACGAGTATTTCAGAATCTCCATTGTGTTTGTACACAAGAAATGAAAGAAATGAGCCAGCTGTCTCCCTATAGGATGGCTGAAATCTAATGAGTCTGTGATTGTAAGAGCTTTTAGCTCCTATGCACACAGGTTTTTAGAAGACATTGCCATATTATGAATGTAATATGCATAGGACTTGCTTTATCTTTTCAGAAACAAATAAATTTTTTTGGCATTTCATTTTATTTTTTTCCTTCATAGTTTATTGTCAGGTTGGTTTCCATATAATACCCAGTACTCATCCCAACAAGTGCCCTCCTCCATGCCCATCACCCCCCTTACCCTCTCCCCCACCCCCATCAACTCTCAGTTTGTTCTCAGCATTCAAGAGTCTCTCATGGTTTGCCTCCCTCCCTCTCCCCAACTATTTTTCCCCTTCTCCTCCCACATGGTCCTCCGTTAAGTTTCTCCTAATCCACCTATACGTGAAAACATATGGTATCTGTCCTCCTCTGCCTGATTTATTTCACTCATAACACAAAATGTTATGTGTAACACCCTCAAGGTCCATCCACGTTGCTACACATGGCCAGATTTCNTTTGATTGTTTCCCTTACCATGCAGAAGCTTTTTATTTTGATGAGGTCCCAGTAGTTCATTTTTGTTCTTGATTCCCTTGCCTTTGGGGATGTGTCAAGTAAGAAACGGCTGCAGTTGAGGTCAACGAGGTTGTTTCCTGCTTTCTCCTCTAGGGTTTTGATGTCTGTCTCACATTCAAGTCCTTTATCCATTTTGAGTTTATTTTGGTGTATGGTGTAAGAAAATGATCTAGTTTCATTCTTCTGCATGTTGCTGTTCAGTTTTCCCAACACCATCTGTTAAAGAGGCTGTCTTTTTTCCACTGGATACTCTTTCCCGCTGTGTCAAAGATTAGTTAGCCATACATTTGTGGGTCCAGTTCTGAGTTCTCTGTTCTATTCTATTGTTCTATGTGTCTGTTTTTGTGCCAATGCCATTCTGTATTGATGATGACAGCTTTGTAGTAGAGGCTAAAGTTTGGGATTGTGATGCCTCCCATTTTGGTTTTTTTCTTCAATATTACTTTGGCTATTTGGGGTCTTTGTGGTTCCATACAAATTTTAGGATAGTTTGTTTTAGCTTTGAGAAGAATCCCGGTGTAATTTTGATTGGGATTGCACTGAATGTGTAGATTGCTTTGGGTAGTAATGACATTTTAACAATAATTATTTTTCTGATCCATGAGCATGGAATGTTTTTCCATTTCGTTTTGTCTTTTTCAATTTCCTTCATAAGCTTTCTATAGTTTTCATCATACAGTTCTCTTATATCTTTGGTTAGGTTTATTCCTAGGTATTTTATGGGGTTTTTTGTGCAATTGTGAATGGGATCAGAGAAACAAATAAAATTTATAGGATAAGAAATATAAAGATAATTCCTCTTGCTGGCTCTTCACCAAATGGATCCTCACATTCAGTAATCAGAAATATGAATTAATGACTTTGAATGTTTATCATGTACACAGATACTATGCTAGCAAAACTTTGCAATTGAAGGAAGGGAAGAAGTAGAAAATGATTGATTACTCCCATTGCTGGTGTGACACCTGTTGGCTTCCTGAATAGAGATTCTCAACACTGTGTGCATGTTAAAATTTTCTGGGTAGTTTAAAAAAAATTACAAGGTCTGGATCTCACTCCAACAGATGATGATCTAATTAATCTGGGGCAGATCCTGGGCATAAGTATATACATATACATGTTTTTAATTTTTTAAATGTTTATTTTTTTGAGAGGCAGAGAGAGATAGAGCGTGAGCAGGGGAGGGGCAGAGTGAGAAGGACACACAGAATCTGAAACAGACTCCAGGTTCTGAGCTGTCAGCACAGAGCCTGACACGGAGCTTGAACTCACAGACCATGAGATCATGACCTGAGCCAAAGTCAGACACTTAATCGACTGAGCCACTCAGACGTCCCATGGGCATCAGTATATTTTTAAAAATAAATGTGGTTGGCAAAATATTGTCTCCAAAATTGCCACGGCCTCAGAATCTGTCAAAACATAATGGGATTTGGCAGATAAGATTAAGGCTGCAGCCCCTGAAATAAAGAGATTATTTTGGATTATCTGGCTAGGACCTCTCTGATTATGAAAAGCCTTAAAATCAGAGAAAGGCCTCTTAACTAAAGTTAGAGATGGGACAGAAAAAGAAAGATTTGAAGTATAAGAATGACATGAATCACAGTCACTGGCTTGAGATGGGAGAAGGGGAGCGTGAGCTCAAGACTGTGGGAAGCCTCTCACAGCTGAACATTGCCCTCCTCTGACATCCAACAAGGAAACAGGGATTCAGTCCTACAACCAAAAAAAACTGAATTCTATCAACAACACAACTGAGCAAGAAAATAAATGCTTCCCAGGAGTCTGTAGAAAGGAAGACAGTTCTGCTGATACCTTGATTTTAGCCCAGTGAGACCTGATCAGACTTCCAGCCTCTAGAACTGAGCATTATTAAATTTACATTAAGTTCCTAACTTTCTGGTAATTTGTTCACAACAGCAATAGAGGTAATAAGAGAGTGTGTGTGTGTGTATGTATATGTATGTATGTGTATATGTATATATATGATATCAGTAAAAATTATACAAAAAGAAATAATAATAGAATACATTTCTAAATTTTTAAAAAATTCATATTCCTTAAGGTTTACTCTTTCTGTTATGAAGTTCTGGTTGTTTCTTGCTTGTTTGTTTCAGGAGTTCTTAACTCTATTTCTTTTCTGTTTGTTTTTATTGTGCTAAGAACAGTTAACATGAGATCTGCTCTCTTAACAAAGTTTCAAGTGGACACTGCAGTATTGAATATAAGCACAGTGTTGGACAGCGAATCTCTACAACAGATTTGTATCACTTAACTAACACTTTATGCCCTCTGATTAGTTACTCCCCATTTCTCCTCTTCCCAGCCCCTGGCAACTGCCAGTTCTGCTCTTTGAGTCAATGCATTTGTCTTTTTTAAATCTATAAGTGGGATTATGCAGTGTTTGCCTTTCTGTGACGGGCTTGTTTACTTTACAGTAATGTTCTCAGGGTTCATTCATGTTGCCAATTGCAGGGTGTGCTAGGAATAGTATCATTTTCTTTGTGTTTGTGATATGAAAAAGGTTGGAAAGAACTTAGAGAACGCTGAATTTGGAAACATTCCTTGAATGTCTTCACAGCCAGGGAATGGCTGGTGCCTCAGGTGTTTAATGTAATTGGAAATAGTGAAAGTTTTCTCATTTCTGCCACGGATTCACTGTAATTTTGACTCATTTCAACATTATGAGTCTCTGCAAATGAGGGCAAGAATGGACGATGATCTCTGAGAGTCTAACATTCTCTGAGTTTGTCAACAGTTGTCAATGAATGCAAGAAAACAGAAAATTGAGGCATAAAACTAGACGTCAACAAACTAGATCTATGGAATATTTTGTGCAAAATGGATTCCTTTGGATTTATGAATCTCACCCACATGCTGCTTTTCATGTCATAGCTCTTAGCATCTATTTGTCTACTTAAAGCAAATGTAAGGAGACTCATTTCAGACCACATCTCACCATACAATGTGTTCATCAGTAGCAAAATCTCTCTGACAGTCAATTTGAAAGAGAAGGCAAATTGAATATTTTAAATGAGAGTTGCTGGAGTAGATAGGAGTAATTAAGGGCAATGTAAGAATGAGTTAAGTAGATTTATTCTTAAAGGAAAGCAAGCTGGAATAATCTGCCAATGCTTTTAATCAATTTCTATTGAATGGCTGCGTCCATTTAATGAAAGAGAAAAGAGAACATTTCATCTCATGAAGATGATTAGGATGTTTTATTACCAGTCTTTAGATTGTACTCAGTTCAATCATCGTCAGACATGAATTCAACCCCAAAACCCTTGAGACTATGCTCAGCATTTATCATACACTTCAGAAGTTCTAAGAGAAAATGGGAAACGTTGTTGTGAAAAAGTTTAGGAGAGATTCGTAGTGCTTCTCATGCATCAATCTTGCCAAGGGCTCCTAAATGTTCTGAATGCATTTCTATCTACAGAATCATTTTATTCTCAATGGGATAAATGCCGAAAATGAAGAATATTTCTTGTAAGGGAGCCAATAAGAGAGAGGCATCGACTATTTGAGCAAAATGATGTGCATTCCAAATTTCTTTTTCTCACTACAGTATTTTCTGAAGTGTGGGATGCACATCACTGACTACAAGATAATTCTAGGTGGTTTATAGACAGCTTTAAATAACATTGAATCACATAGGGAGAAAGTTACCAAGTGTTCGGTCCTTTTTCATTCCTTACTCATTAGGGCACTAGACAGTCTTAATTTGATGCTAGTTTCTTTCTCCTAATTTTAATTTAATGCCAGTCAGAAGAGACATTACATATATATTGTTTATAAAGTAAAACTTCAATAAAAGAATCCTAATTTACTCTTGTTCCCCTACCCATCTTCTCTCCCTAGAAACAAACATTATTACTAGTTTTGTTTATAAGTTTTCATTATATTCGTTCAAATATCTGTTATTTTTGCTATCTAAATAGTGTTATATCATGTGTACATCTATGCTTTGTGGGTTGTCTTCAATGTTATTTAGGGTTTAAACATTGTTAATCCCTTTGAAATAAATTTCAGTATTTCACCAATAGAATCAAGCTAAAATTTAATAACTTCAATTCCAGTGTATCAAGAAGTTACTATCTATTTTTGGCAAGGAAGGATGAGGTGATATGATGCTTCGTCTTCAAATATATTTAATTTTTAAAACTTGAATTAATTTAAAGAGAAAAAATAGTCCATAGGGAGTTTTCAATCAATATAGCCCTACCATGACTGAAAGTATACTCCACATTCATTATGAGTTTTAAAAAAAGGAACTGAGTAGACATGGATGACAAAAAAAACAAGATGTAAGATAATCTTTGTAAATCTAGTTAACTACAGCCTGTAGATATTACTACTACTGATTTCATTCTTTTTAAACTTGGAATTAAATTTCTGTAAGACAATAAAGTGGAATTTGAGAAGTCACAGCGAAAAAGGGTAGTTAAAACATGATAAATTACTTATCTTCTGGAGAAGAAAATATAAACGCTGAAAGTATATATTAAAGTTTATTTTAATTGGGGTGCCTCAGTGGCTCAGTAGATTGAGTGTCCGACGTCGGCTCAGGTCGTGATCTCACAGTTCACGGGTTAGGGCCCCATGTTGGGCTCTGTGCTGACAGCCAGCTCAGAGCTTGGAGCCTGCTTCAGATTCTGTGTCTCCCTCTCTCTCTGACCCTCCACTGCTCACGCTGTCTCTCTCTCTCTCTCAGAAATAAATAAAACATTTAAAAAATTAATAAAAAATAGTTTATTTAAATTAATATTTAAGAGCAAAGCAAGTTGTATATAAAGTTTTTGATAAAACTAATACTTTATAAAGTTTTAAAAGCTTTATAAAGCTTTTTTTTTTTTTTAAATAAATACTTGGAGTGCCTGAGTGGCTCAGTCAGTTAAGCCCCAGACTCTTGATTTCAGCGCAGGTCATGATCTCACAGTTCATGGGAGCCTCATGTTGGGCTCTGCACTGACAACGTGGAGCCTGCTTGAGATTTTCTCCACCCTTCTCTCTCTTCCCCTTCCCCACTCACACTCTCCTTTGTTCTCTCTCAAAGTGAATAATCGTTTTTAAAAAATTAAAATTAATACTTAACTGGGACACCTGACTGGCTCAGAGTCAGAAGAGTAAGTATGTGACTCTTGACCTCAGGGCTGTGAGTTCGAGCCCTATGTTGTGGGTAGAGATTACTTCAATAAATAAACTTTTTTTTTAAAAAAAATAACACCTAATAGCAAAACAAGCTGTAACTTCAGACACCAAACCAGCCCAGGTATGGGGAAAACAAATGGAACAAAGAGACTTTATTAATCAGACAGAATGCAAGAAGGAAGAAAAATGTGAGGAGAGAACAAAAGGTAAGACATATAGAAGTTACCAGATATACACCAGCTACTTCATTGTGTTCTTCTAAACCATTGTCATCACTTTGAAATACGGCTACAAATTCTTTGACATTCCCATAGTGAGCGTGTTCTCTATATTCCTTCTTCTTAAACCAGGACAGGATTCACTTTGACCAATGAACTACGGCAGAAGTGATACCATATGTGGCCTTCACCTGAGTCTCTTCAATTGGTCTCACTTCAGCCACACCCTCTTAGCAACCCTGTCTTCATACTGTGAGAACACAATCAGTGAAGAGAAATCATGTGCAGCCCCTCTGAGCATCGGGTCATCTCCCTGGGTGGAGATGGTGGAAAGAACATTCTGGATTAGTCCAGTTCCTAGACAATTGAGACACTCCAATCATGTAAATCTTCCCAGCCAAGACCTCAGATTTAATTTAGCAATAGAAAGAAGCCATATTCTTAATCTCATAGAATCAATAAGCATAACAAAGCAATTTTTATTTTATGCCAAAAGGTTTAGCATAGTTTGTTACACAATAATTAAATGACACAACACAACAGTTAAGACCATTTCTGAGCTTTATTTAAATGGATATAATCTATGTAATTTTTTTGCATTTGGCTTCCTTCTTCCAACATGGCATATTTAAGATCCAGCCATTTTGTTGTGTTAATTTTTTTTCATTGCTATACAGTATTCTAAGAACATGCCAACACTTATTGATGAATTCTGCTTTTGATGATTTGCTTCCAGTTTAGGGGTTGCTTAGAACAATGTTGCATTTTAAATGTGAACATTCTTCTATACCATTCCTGGTGCACATATGCACAATTCAATACCTAGGACTGGAATGAATAATTTCAACTTGTTTGCCAAAGTTGTTGTGGTAATTCATAGTACTAAAAAGGTATTTGAAAGTCTTGTGTTTTCCCAAACTTTAGTATTACTAGACTTTAAATCTTTTTTCAACTTGATGAGAATAACAGTGCCATTGTATTAATCTGCATTTTCTTGTTTATTAGTAAAGGTAAGCAACTGTCCATATATTTAATGGTTATTTGGATTACCCCTTAAGTGAAATACATACTCTTGTATAACACTGTCCTTTTATATTAATTTTGAAGTGGAATTTCCTAGAATTTCTAGATATTGATCCTTATCAGTTCCATGTTTCAAATATCTTCTCTCAGTGTTTGGCTCGTTATTTCACTTGCTTCATTGTGTCTTTTGAATAACAGAAATTCTTAATTTTAGTAAAGTAAAAATTATCAGTTTTTCCTTTAGTTCAGACAATTTCAGAGGTGAATATTGTCAAGCCTTGAAGGAACAATTTCTATTCTTCACAAACCACCTTCAAGTATTTTAAAACATAAGGAATCAACCTAATTCATTTTATAAAACATGAAGCATGGATGCTTCTCTTATGAAGCATTATGAAGTATTAATTTGATAAGAAAATTTAAGAAGGACAATATAAGAAAAAAAACCATAATCAGATCTAACTTATAAACAAAAACACAAATAAATTATCTAAGTTCTAGGAAGTAAAATACAACAGTGTATTATACAGAAATATACATCGTAATCAAGTAGATTTATCCTAGGAACATTAAGATAGATAACTCACTGGAAAAAGAAAAGAATTGATGTAATTCACTATAAAAACAAATGAAAAGGAACAAAAACATACTGAATGTTTATGTTCCCCTAAAATACAAATGTTGAAGTTCTCACATTCGATGTGGGGATGTTAGGAGGTGGAGCCTTTGGAAGATAATTGGTCAGAAGACTAGAGCACCCATAAATGGCATTGGTGTATATAAAGACACCAGAATTTTCCTTCTCTGCTCTGCTCTTCTCCATGGAAGGATACAGAGAAGATGGCCCATCTGCAAACCAGGAAGAAAACTCTCAACAGAGTTTTTCTTGAACTTACAGGGTGAACTTACCCTTTAGGGTCCTGGCATTCATGGTTCCCTCCGTTTGAAATGTCTTTACCCAAAACACACCTGACTTCTTGGATCTGTTCAAATGTCCCATTATCATTACCTTCTTACATAAAATAGTGCTTTCTTCTGCTCTGGCATACTTTATCCCCTTATTCTGCTTTCATTTCTCCATAACACCGTTCACCAGCTGATGTCATATATATTTACTTGTTTACATGTTTGTTGACAGTTTCATCCCTTTAGATTACAGATTTCTTCAGGACAATGACTTTTATCATTTTCCCTTTGCCACTGAATTTCATCCCAGTACATAAATGAATTTGTGGACAGGAAGATGCAGTAATATTTTTTAAATGTTGCTTCTCACAAAAATAATCTAGGGGCGCCTGGGTGGCTCAGTCAGTTAAGCATCCGACTTCTGCTCAGGTCATGATCTCATGGTTCATGGGTTTGAGCCCCGCATCAGGCTCTGTGCTGACAGCTAGCTCAGAGCCTGGAGCCTGTCTTCAGATTCTGTGTCTCCCTCTCTCTCTGACCCTCCCCTGCTCACGCTGTCTCTCTCTCTCTCAGAAATAAATAAAAACATTTAAAAAAATTTTTTTAATAATCCATATACTCAAATAAATACTTTCATGATATATCATGAGAACGGGGAAACTATTCCTAAAGAAGAGGAAAGGCATAAAGGTCTATTTGAAGGAAACAAAAAGCATAGACTTACCCATCAGCATTTTAAGATAGAGTTATAATACATAATATGGTATTTCAGCAGTGTGGTTTCAATTTAAAATGGAAAAGATTCTGAGGTGCTCTGGTGACTCAGACACTTAAGCATCTGACTTCGGCTCAGGTCATGATCTCATGTTTCACGATTCCAAGCCCCACATCAGGCTCTGTACCGACAGCTCAGAGCCAGGAACCTGTTTTGGATTCTGTGTCTCCCTCTCTGCCCTTCCCCTGCATGCTCTCTCTCTCTCTCAAAAATAAATAAACATTGAAAAAAAAGTTACTGGAAAGGAGAACCCAGAGACTGTTGCCAGCATATAAAAGACTTGATGTAAAATAGAATATTTTAATCATCACAGAGGAGGAGCCATTTAATATATGTTGTTAAGGTGACAGGCTTTCTTTTAAAAATAGTAAGTAGAACATTATTACACACCACAAATAAGAAAATCATATACTGGATCAAAGATCTAAATGTGAAAATAAACTTTAAATGTTGGAATAAAATAAAGGATATATTTACAACCTTGGAGGAGAGAAAGATTTCTTTGACAAGAACCCAAAAATACAAGTCACAAAAGAAAAACAGGCAATTTTGGTGGTATCAAAATATATACACTTCTTTCCCAAAAATACAAAGACATAAACCAAGCAAAAAGACAAATCATTCTGAGAAAAGGTATCTGCAATTTGCAGTATAGATAAGAATCAATTAAGAATCAAGAAAAAAATGATGGAATAGAAAAATGGTCACAAGGATTTGAAAAAGCAATACAGGAAAAAAGGAAACTCAATGGCTAATATGTAGATGAAAAGATATTTGTATCCCTAATCATTGAAGAAATAAAAATCTAAAAAGCAGTAAAAAGCCATTGTATAATAATTAGATAGACATGCAAAATATACAGTTTTCAAACTCTGGTAGTCTACATTTTTGGGAAGTTAGGGAGAAGAAGTTAGGGAAAAAAAGCAATCAAACACACCACATGTGGAAGGTAATCAGGTGCAAACCACTATGGAACAATGTGGCAATGTTTTCAATTTTTGAAAATGGGGTGTCCATGTGTAACAGAAGACATTTATGGAACAGTTCATGACAGCAATCCTTGAAATAAGAAAACGAATGAGGGGCACCTGGCTGGCAGGTCACTAGATCATCTGACCCTTGATCTCAGGGTAGTGAGTTTCAACCCCAAGTTGGGCATTGGGTGTGGAATCAACTCAAAAACAACAAATGAGAACAGCTGTCTCCCGGACCACCTAAGGGAAGGACTACAATGAAAAACGTAGGTCAATATGTATCAATATGTATCCATACGAATGACTCCAAGGGCACTACATTCACATAGGGGTTGCTTTTGAATAATGGGAAAGAGCTGAACAATAGTAACATCCCCTCCACCTAAAAAGTGTTCTCTCTCTCTCATAGGAAACATGCAACAAAATCATAAAATGTAAATGTTAATTCTTAAGAGTGGTGTATATACATAAACATAGATTTCCAGAAAGGCAGAAGGCAGATGTGTTATCCAGAAGTAACATTCTGTTCCCTGTATGTCCCTGATGCTTGAATGCATTAACACGCCTGCAAAATGAGTAGTTCCCCCTCCCCGGATTAATTTATATCTGACTTGATATAGCTATATATACGCACTTGGCCTTTGGGTTAACCCTCTTTTCTATTAATAGAGCCGATTACTGCCTCTGTAAAAATGACCGAACATATATTGTGTTCGCTGATTGACCACTGAGCTACAAATTACCTTGAAAGAATGAAGAACCATATATAAATCTGGCATTATTACATCTGAACAGCTGTTCACTAATAGATGAAAATATGCATGTGGTATCTTGCATTATATACAGACTACTGTTGGGTTTGATTATTTTGTTGTTTCACAGATAAAATTGCCGACTGTGAATATTCATTTTGGTATAATATGTGAATCTAGAACAGCAATTTCCGAATTTTTTTTTTTTTTTTTTTTTTGGCTGGAAAGGCAAATCAGACCAATGTTCACCTCTATGTGTGCTGAGTTTTCTCTCCAAATAGGACATAGTGCCATCTTTTATTGCTATTATCTTCATGATTCCTTGGCAAGAAGATCAATTAATTAAACACATTTAGTAAGCACTACATATGACATGCACTGTACTAGGTCCTGGGAATATAATGATGAATAAAATTCAAAACCTGCCCTGAAGGAGATAATTATAGCCAGGTTATGGTTATCATAATGTCTGTTCAACCACGTTCTGCGAGGAAAACAATATACCATGAGTCTAAAACATTAAATACCTTTTCCTTTCTGAGACTGTTTCCTAAGCATTTCATTAAAGCTTAAAGAAAACTTAGGGCACCTGGGTGGCTCAGTTGGTTAAGCCTCCAACTCTTGACTTCGGCTTAGATCATGATCCTGCAGTTCATGGGTTTGAGTCCTGCACGGGGCTCTGATGCTGACAGCACAGAGCCTGCTTGGGATTTTCTCTCTCCCTCTCTCTTTCTCTCTCCCCATCTCTCACTCAAGCATTCTTCTCTCTCTGTCTCTCAAAAATAAATAAATAGACTTTAAAAAAAATTTTTTTAAAGTGGTGTCTGAGTGGCTCAGTCAGTTGAGCATCCAGCTTTGGCTCAGGTCATGATCTCACAGTTCATGAGTTTGAGCCCTGCATTGGGCTCTGTTATTATTTTCTGCATTTTCTGTTATTATTTTCAAGTTTGGTTTCATTTTAGTCTAAAAACCCAGTTTGTATGATTTTTATTCTCTTTCTTAAGGTGTGCTTTATGGCTGGGAATGTGTTCTATCCATCATGGCCAATATTCCAGTCAGCTTGAAAGATTGTGTTTTCTGCTGTTGTTGGAGGAAATATTCTATGGCAGTTAGATCCAGTTAGTTGATGGCACTATTACAACTATACTCTTCCCAATTTCTGCTTGCTGGATCTTTCAATTACTAAAAGAAGTATGTTGAAATCTCCAGCTATAGCAGTGGGTATGTCTATTTCTCCTTCTATTTCTATCAGTCTTTGCCTCCTGTATTTTGATGCTGTGTTGTTAGGTATATATGTGTTAAAGAATTTTAGGTCTTCTTGAAGAATTGACCATCTTATCACAATGTAATCTCCTTCTTTATTCCTGATAATTTTCCTTGCTCAGATTCTGTTTGTCTGAAATTAATATAGCTACTCCAACTTACTTTTGATTAGTGTTAACATTGTATAGCTCCATCTACCCCTTTACTTTTAACGTCTCTGTGTCTTTATATTTAAAATGGATTCCTTGGGGCGCCTGGGTGGCTCAGTCAGTTAAGCATCTGACTTCAGCTCAGGTCATGATCTCGTGGTCCGTGACTTCAAGTCTCACAAGTCTCTGTGCTGACAGCTCCGATCCTAGAGCCTGCTTTGGATTCTGTGTCTCCCTCTCTCTCTGCTCCTCCCTTACTTGCACTCTGTCTCTCAAAAATAAATAAACATTAAAATAAATAAATAGATGAATGAATGAATGAATAAATAAATAAATATAAAATGGATTTCTTGTAGATGAGATAAACTTAATCTTGTTTTTATACACTCTCACAATTTCTGCCTTTGAATTAGTTTATTTAAACTATTCACAATTGAGGTAATTATTGATATGATCATTGGTACAGTTATATTCATATACCATATTTATAACCATTATCAATCTTTTCTTTATATTTTTATCATCTTCCATTTATCCACCATCCCTGGTTTAATTAAGCATCATATGTGATGCTATTTTTTCCTCTTTATTAGCATAGTGATTATATTTCCTTTTCGAAAACCTGATTTCCAAGAGTCTATAATATGTATTTACAAATAATCTGCCTCCACTTTCAGATAACACGGTACCACTTCACAGTAGTGTAGTTGATTTATGAAAGAGTATTTGCAATTCCCTCCTCGCACCCCGCAAAACATTGCTATCATTCATTTCACTTACCCATAAGCTATAATCATCAAATGGATTTTACTATTATTAAATTTGAACAGCTGTCTATTAGATTAAGAATAACAAATACAAAAGAATTAATTTATCTTCATTGACATCTTTTTGACACTCATCCCCTCCTGATACGGGATGAGTTTTTACCCTACATCACTTTTATTCCTCCTGCAAAGCTCCTTTTAAATTTGGAAAGTTCTACTACAACAAATTCCTTCAGTTTTTGTCAGAGAAACTTTTCAGGGATCATTTCACTGCCTATAGAATCCTAGGTTGTTAGACTTTTTTTCTTTTCCTGCTTTACATATTTCACTCCACTCTCTGTTTCCATGGTTTCTGATGAGAAGTCTGCTGTAATTCATACTTTTTTTTCGTACTTAGTAAGTAACGTGCATTTTTTTCCCTCTGGTTTTTCCAAAATCTTCTTTTTGTCTTTAGTATTCTGCACTCTGAATGTGATTTGCTTATATGAAATTGTTTTCATATTCATCCTTTGTGTTATCTGTGCCTCCTAGATTTATGGTTTGATACCTGTGATTAATTTTGGAAGATTTGCAACTATTACTTCAAATATTCCTTTTGCTCCTTTCTTTCTTCTTCTATTATTCATATTGTACATATGCTACACCTTATAAAATTGTAAAATGTTTTCCC
Source organism: Crocuta crocuta (assembly GCF_008692635.1). Classification (NCBI taxonomy): domain Eukaryota; kingdom Metazoa; phylum Chordata; class Mammalia; order Carnivora; family Hyaenidae; genus Crocuta; species Crocuta crocuta. The sequence goes on from NW_027527955.1 coordinate 6,436,810, forward strand.
TTCAAAAGCATTCTTCATTTCTGTTATAGTGTCCTGATTACAAGCATTTCATTTGATTCTTTTGTAGAGTATCCATCTCTTTGCTTACTTTAACCATGTATGCATACATGTTGCCCACTTTTAATTACAACCCCTAACCTATTAATCATGAGTTTACATTCCATATCTGCTAATTCCAAAATTTGTATCGTATTTGAAACTAGCATTGAATCTTCTTATTTCTTCTTTTCAGGTATTTTGCCTTATATTCTGGCATGCTTTGCAATTTTTCTTGAAAGCTGGAAATGAGGTGTCAGGTAAAAAGAAATGAGGTAAATAGGCCTTTAGCCTTAATTTGGTTAGGAGCTATATTTAATGATCATCTTGGTATAAGTACTGGAGACCTCAATATCCCCTAATGTTCTTGTTTTTGGTTAACCTATTGTCTTTGGATCATTCTTAAGTAGAGTCTGCCTCTTGCAGCTCTTCACATTGTAACCCAGTGTTATTACACTGTAGTCATGTTGATATGGTTGTAAGATATGGAGGAAGGAAGCCTCATATAATGTAATAATTTAAATCTCAGTCTTTTAGTGCTTCCGTGTCCCTGGGCTGTGACCTTCTCAAGTGTTTGTTAACTTTTTCTTTATCTTCCTTTTTAAAATATTACTCAATTTATTTTATTTATTTATAGAGAGAGAGAAAGAGAGAACCATTGGGGAAGGGGCAGAGGGAGGGAGAGAGAATCCCAAACAGACTCTGCACTGCCAGCACAGAGCCTAATGTGGGACTCGAACTCACAAACTGTGAGCTCGTGACCTGAGCCAAAATCAAGAGTTGGACATTTAACCAAGCAAGCCACCCAGGCGCTCCAACTTTTTCTTTCTCTTCTTAAGTGAGATAGGAAGGCCAGAGGATACTGGAGCTGACCAGTTGTCCTTTTAGGCTAAATAAGAATCTGATAAAGTCTTTTCCCCGTGAAGAATAGACTTTTGTTATGGAAAATGCTGTTTGTATTTTAAAATAGTTACTTTTCTCTTCCTCCTGTCAGAAATGTGGGAGTATTATTCTTAGATCTTGACCATGAGACTGTCTGTGGGGGGGTGGGGGGGGAGGNCCCCCAGAGACTCTGTCAACAAGAGTTCTCATTTTCAACTTCGTCCACAGTCAGTCTACAGAAATTCATCAAAATTGCTACTTACGTGTTCCTACCAGTTTATAACTTCAGCAACGACTACTCTGCCCAAGTCAGCCTCAGCTCTGATTCTCTGTACTCCCCTTTGACTCTCTGTGTTTGTCTATCTTCCCAGGTTTTAGAGTGAGAGCTTTTCCTGTGAATTCAAGTCTCTAATGGGCCCAAGAAAAGTCATTAATTTTCAGTTTCTTTAGTTTTTTCTTGTTCTAATGATGAATAGATACTTTTCAAGCTCTTTATAGGTCATGGTTGAAACAAGCTAGTTATTTCTTCTCAATTTAATAAAAAATATGACATCATTGTTGAACAGACAATAGTGAAAGTAACACCGTGTAATATAACAAAGAGTTTTTGCACAATTTGAAAGTTATTTGAAAAGAGAAAATTAAGTCAGGCTGGATTTCTTTATTAAATAATCTACACTGATCACTGAAATTTTAATGATGAAGAAGACACTTTTTCAGGCTTCCAGTCAAATTCTGGCGTGTATGGAAGGTTGGCATATAAGTAGACAATTACCATGCAGCTCCACAACAGAGCGGCACAGGAACACACAAAAATTATCATTTGCTTTTGCCCGACTCTTTTACCTAAAGAGTAAATGTTATGTGTTATAAATGTGTTATATGCAAAGGTACTATTTCATGCCATGAGGAAGTTGAATCCAGTAGTGTAAAAAAAGGAGAGAGAGATGAAGAAAAGAGGAAGAAGCAACGAAGCAAGCAAGAAACGTGATCCATTGTTACACAGTGTGAATTTTTTTCAACTTTTTGGAACTATTAAATTCATGATGTGTTATCAGAAAAGAGACAGGTTAACATGGATATTCAAGCACAGATTTCTTGGAGAAGATGGTGCCTAAACTGGGTCATGGAAGGTGAGCAGGAATTAAAAGGCAAAAGAAATTGAGGAAATGAATTTCCAAAAGAAGTGTAATAGAAGAGTGAGGACATGCATTACTGGCAAAATGAACAGTATAAATTGAAAGTGGAACTCAGGGTGGAGCCGAATTGAATTTTGGAAACAGAATGAAATGATAAGAACCAATACATGGGATAGTGTTCAGCAGATTTTACATGATGGTTGATAAATCTCTTCGAGACAATAGTTAAAGCCACGGACCTCTCCCTAGAAGGCATGTCCGTGTATGAAAGTCATGCATTATGATTTTATGGTGCACATGTACTCATTAAAGCCAATCTAGATCATTTTAGGTGATGCATGTGTACTGTCAGTGGGTTCAAGGAGAAAACCTGGGAAAAGGTCAAATTTGTGGAGAAGGCAGTAGAGGAAGAACCCATACAAAGACTGAGAAGAAATGATCAGAGCAAAAGGAGAGCTGGAGAAGATTTTGTCATTTAAAATAACGGTGCGATACAACCAGTCAACTAACTGTGTCAATTATGACAGAGAGGGTCACAGAGACTGTGACTCAGTGTTCATTGGATTTGAGATTACTGAAGTCTTATGTGACCTTCACCCATGCATGTAGTTTCACTGGGGCATTGGTTATTTATAGTTTATTTATGTGGATGATACGGTGGTTGGGAAATAGTAAATGGAGGCTGTGAACAAGAAAGTTTGGGCTTAGCTGAGAAGAGAAGGAGAGAATGTATAAGATAACATATGATCTGAGGAGGGATAGCTATTTTAAAATGAAGAAACGTGGCCTTGTCCATAGGATGGGGAGAGGAGAAGGGAAAGAAAAGTGCAGAGGAAATGGGTTAAAAAGTGTTTAAGTAGTGGAATGAAATCGCAGAGAGCAGGGAAGAAGTGGATTGACGCACCAGATAAACGGGGACAGGAAGAGTTTCAATTCAAAGCCTAATTGGACAGCTCTAGCGGCAAAGGGACTAAGGACCACTGTATTCCTAGCAGAGTACCTGGAAGGTTCTCCTCTTACACGAAGGTTTATTTCAGCTTTCACACTAGGTCCTGTACCTCACACCCCTTGTGCCCTTATTAAGACTACCTTTCATTTAAGCACATTTTTTATTCCTTTCCCTCAGATAATCATTGACCATGCCATTAAGAAGTCATCAGAAAGAAAGGGAAAAGATGTTTGCATTTATAATAGAGGATAAATGTAAATTCTCTAAGTGTCTAAAAATGGGGAACTGATTATGTAAGTAACAGTATATCTAAGTTATACGGCCATTAAAATTGTGTTTTTCATTTCCATTATTCACTATGCCTGGGAGATAGTAGTAGCTGGTAAATATTAGTTAAATAAATAAATAGTCACCTGGATAAAGTGGCCTAATATGGGCTCCTTTGTACATGCTGTTAACGTATAGAGAGACGGATTCTCAACCATTATGAAATTCTATACTAAACCATAAAACTTTCAGCTTGTTACTAGGAGCTTGGGTTCACCAGGGCAACTCTTTCCTGCCACGTGTCTTTTCTTTCTGTTCTTGCTCTAAAATAGACATTAGTATCAGGTAACATGCTAGTTCAGTTTGGCCAATGACTCTGAAACACTATCCTATACAATGCATTCCTTACTGGACTGATTTTACAGGACAGCTTCGTGTAGATCATTTTTTTTAAATCACCACTCACCTCATGACCCATATGTTCTCTCCAGTATTGCAGGGGCCACATCCTGGGGACACCATTTAGGTTACTCTTAGCAAGAATCTGTGTGAGATGGGGAAGGCAGAAGTTAGCAGAAACCCTCCCCTCTCTCAGGAGTGACAGAGCCACGCATGCCCCTCGCTGACTTGAGGTTTTTCAGCAGCATCCAGTCCACGCATGCCCACTGACCTTTATGCTGCAGGCCGTGTGACCGTTCCGCGTGCCCTTAGGATGGTGCCCTAGCATCCTGGTAACTTCTTGATTCTGTGGAAGCTGCTCACAGAACGAAGACCTACGGTCGGCTTTGCCTACGGCTCAGCTCCAGCTCTTTCAAAGGCTCTCAAATCACTTCCAGTAAATCACTTACTGCTTGAAACACCCAGCGGGGATTCTCTTTCCCAGACTAGACCCTTGAGGAAATCGCCCTGTGGAGATTTCTACCACGCTTCGCTAGTTCACGGTCACCGCCGCACGTCTGCTGGGTTCTGCACAGCCTCCTTTTCTGAACGTGGAATCGTTGGCACTGTGTTGAATAGATTGTGGAAGGGTCTAATACAGATGGCCCGTCGTTTGGAAGTTATAAGAACCTAAGTGAATCATCTCCAGAAGTCTTAGTTTTGAAAGCCCACTTGTGTTCCATTTAGGGAGCCTCTGGATGTGATCTCTACCCACCTCCGCTGCCTGAATCCCACCCCAGGCACCACGGGGGTCACTCAGCTGAGAGCGAGTATTAGCCAGAGCGGGACCCAAAGCCCAGTTGGGTGATGAGGGCCCCAGTGTGATCCCCAGTCTGGCCACCCCCTAAAGGCCAGTGTTATCTGCCTAGACGAGACGTTCTTGCAAGAGGAGCCAAAGTACCTTCCACCCCTGGAGGGCCAGCACCCCGGCTATAAGGACCCACTGCTGAGGGACACCCACTTTGGCTGTGCCGGCCTGGCACTGAGGAGGAAGAGGGACACTTCAGTTAGAAGAGGAACACTGGATGGTGGCACTGGAGACCTGATCCTCTGCCCCACCCCCAACCCCCACCCCTTATCTGTGCCACCACCGGCCCCTCCATACCATTTCTACATGAATACAATTGTGAGTTTAAAAGAAAAAAAAGACCTTTTGGATGTTTTTCCTATCACCAATTTAGTGTTCTAATCACAGTCATTCATTCTGAGTTTGTATTATGATGTATTAGCTGAGCAAAATTATAAGCCATTTTGATAAAGCTGTCCCTTCAAAAGGATGCCTCCTTTTTCTTTTTTTTTCACAAAGTTTATTGTCAAATTGGTTTCCATATAACACCCAGTGCTCATCCCCACAAGTGCCCTCCTCCATGCCCATCTCCCCCCTCCCCCCCACGTCCATCAGTTCTCAGTTTGCTTCTCAGCATTCAAGAGTCTCTCATGGTTTGCCTCTCTCCCTTTCCCCCACCACTTCCCCCTTCTTCTCCCCTATGGTCCTCTGTTAAGTTCCTCCTAATCCTCCTATACGTGCAAACATATGGTATCTGTTCTTCTCTGCCTGACTTATTTCCCTCAGCAGAACACCCTCAAGGTCCATCCATGTTGCTACACATGGCCAGATTTCCTTCTTTCTCATTGCCATGTAGTATTACATGAAACGACACACAGACACAGGATGCCTCCTTTTTCTTAAGGAGTAAGAAAATAGTGGTGATTTCAGAGGAATAACAGAGATTTGAAAATTAAAGAAATAATTAATAAAGCGTGTGTACCGTATCTTGCCCCAGCCAATTCATCCTCCAGATGGCTGTCAGAATTATTTCTTTATAAAAATGTTTCTGATTATTGCATCACTGTGCTCAAATCTTTCCAAGTCTTACCATGAATACCGAATAAATTACAGACTCCTCACCGCAGCATGTAAACTGTTCCGTGATCTGTGCCTTCTCTTCGCTTCTCCAAGCATTTCTTTCCTTTTAACACACCTAACTATCTAAAAAGGCTGGGATCACTGGTGGTATACAAGACTGTGACAAATTGTAGCTGTCAGATCATGGTCTCCCCTTTCATCTGTCTTTGTCAAGCTCCCCCTTACCCACTGTATAGGGCTCAGCCTCAACGTCATTTCACCATAAACATATCTTAATTACATCAAGTCCCTTCTTTAAATTCTCAAAGGACTTTTATCTTATTTCTCTTACAGGTCTGCAACAATGCTAGTGTGAGAAAAGGCAGTTAAAAAACAGCATAAAATCTGGCAGATTGACTATAGAGGTTTTGCAACTTGAAACTTACTTCATGGAAGTAAGAAATGAAAGTACCAGGTTGAAGTGATTATCACTTGGTAAATAAGCATTTTAGCTGGCGTATTTCAGTGCTTCTTATTCTGGTCTATATTTGGGACTGCAGAATAGAAGATACTAGGCTTGCAAGATATCATTTTAAAAAAAACTGAACCTAATTGCTCAGCAAAAGTAGTTCAATCCATTACTTTCTGATCTTGTTACCTTTTGTGATAATTGCTCATTAAAGAGGCTGTCACTTCCATGCTTGGTAAAGCCTTTTCTTTTTTTTTAAGTTGGGTTAACTTCTTTTATTTATTGGAGATAATTTAAGCACGTTGATAAAGACTATCTTCAGATTTTCACAGCATCTTCTTAGTGAAGCTCTGATTATTCATTCATCCATTTATTCCCTCTACTTTTGAGCATATATAACATGCAAAGCTCAGTGGCAGGAATTGAAAGTGAGAAAGGATTGGTTAGCTTGAAGAATAACGATTGCTCTGGTTGACGGGACCATAGACTTCCTGAAGAGAAATAATGGGAGAAAGGATTTCCAAGGCCAAATGAAGTCAGATCATAGAGGACCTTAGATAATTAGCCCAAGAGTTCTGATTTACTCAGTGGACAAAGGGAAACTAATATAACTTTTGGTCAGGGATATAAGATGATCAGGGATAGGATTTAGAGACGATGGCTAATAGAGGCAAAATATTGGAATCTAGGGAAATCCTTAGGCATCTATCACACTGCTCTGTGTAATGGAGTGATCACAGAGGGGCAAGGGAAAGAAAAGAAAAGAGATAGGGAGAGATGGATGGAGGTAGATCATCTACAACTAATTTGGAAACTGATCAGATTCATGGACACAATCAAGGTTAGCTGCAACATTTGCAAGACCCAGTACAAATGAATGATGCCCAAAATGTGGAGCTCCTGTTCTAAAGGCAGGAAAAACGTCCTACTAAAGTTACTAAAATATAAAGCCTTTCCATTCAGGACAGTTTATTATTTATAAAATGTAAGAGGCATAATAGACATATAGGAGTAAACACATAAACTCCAAAATCCAAAAAAGGAAAATATTTTAGTCTCATAATTCTTTCTAATATAAGTAAAAGACCTTATTAATGTTATATACTACTCTTGGCAAATTCAAGATCGCAACTACCTTTTTGATCATTTTTAATTTTGAGAAGGGCCTTCCTGCTGATGCACCTATCACCGGTACTGTTAAATGCAATGTATAGGCTGTGAAAACATTGGGATAATTTTTTTTAATGGAAGTGTAATTGACATACCGTATTGTATTAATTTCTGGTGTACAACATAGTGAATTTACAATTCTGTACATTACGCAATATTCATCACCGTAAGTGTAGCTACCATATGTCACATGGGGATACATTTCTGATCAATTGTAACAGAACATACATTTTAGTACAGCTTGATTGAGGATGCTCAGGGAACAATTTTTCTAAACAATGTAACTCTTGATACAAATTAATTTTGTGTAATTCTGAGTTTTGTTGTTGTTTATTTACATATTTTGAGAGAAAGAGAGAGAGAGAGAGAGAGAAAGCATGTGTGCAAGCAGACGGAGAGAGATCTCAAGCAGGCTTCGCCCTGTCAGCACTGAGCCCAACATGATGGTTGAACTCACAAAAACACTGTAGGAAGACCTGAGCCGAAATCAAGAACGGGCCGTTTAACTGACTGAGCCATCTAGGCACCCCCTGAACTTATTTTTATGTGTAAATTTTTACATCTCATTTTAACATTCCTCTCACAGTTCCTGTAACTTGAGGTCATTCAAGAAACTGAAACTGTATATAATTTTATATAATTCAAAATCCCCATTTGTGCATTTTATCACTGTGTTTTCAATTATAAGGAAAACTCAATTTCGAAATCGCCCCTTGTTAATAATTTGTTCTTTGAAACTTTATTGAAAAAGTTCTTTTCTATTGAATATGATAATCTTTACATTTCATTTCTATTTCTAAGCCTGTGGATATTTGCTTTGCAGTGTTACAGCCCTTTTCAAAACCAGTGATTCTAAATTTTTTAGAGAATTTTAGTAACTCCCTGATATGCATTATTGCAATGTTCTTATGTGTGCAATTTATTTCGTAATATCTACTGGAAGCTGTCTTCCTAGAGGCTGGCAGTTTCTGCCCCAGCACTCACTCCAGCCGGAGAATTAACAGGTGCAAGACCCTACAGGGACGGTCTGGGGACAGACAGGCAAGCTGGCCTCCTACATGGAGCCTGGTGCTGCCCCCTAGTGGAGCCTCCTTTTTCTCCCATAGCCATGGTCACTTCTGCAGCGACAACGCAATATGGAGAAGTCCCACCAGGCTGCCCTCTCAGGGTCTCATGATCCAAGAACTTCCCTGAGGCATACGTGTGCCTTCCAGGACAACCGCCGTGTGCACTGTGCCCACAGACACTGCTGCCAGAACTCCTCTGCTCACGCACCTGCTTTGTCTCACCAGACTTCACTTACAAAACACAAGCTCAAAATAAAATTCCGAATATCCAGACGGACGGGACGCCTGGGTGGCTCGGTCAGCTGTGCAACTGATTCTTGATTTCGGCTCAGGTCGTGATCCCAGGGTTGCGGGATCGAGCTCGGTGCTGAGCGTGGAGCCTGCTTAAGATTCTCTTTCTCTCCGCCCCTCTCCCCTGCTCACGCTCTCTGTCTCTCTGTCTCTCTCTCAAAATAATAATTTTTTAAACAGGAACATGCAGATGGTGAGAGCAGAACATTAAAGCAAATGTGGGGCACTTCTCAGCAGACGGTCTTCTGTGACTTGCACAGGTCACACGCCCACCAAGCTGGCCCTGCGCACAAGGAGAATCGGTGATGAGTATTGACACTAACACCTGAGTGAGTGGTGTGACTCTTAGTAGAAACCAACCCTTGAAGAATTAGTTTTGAAGGGATAAGATGGAGAGAGGCAGAAGGTAATGCGTTCAATTGTAACAATTAACTGAGGCAGAGTACAAAACGAAGCAAAGTTTAAGCAACAAATTCTTCAAGTGGAGATTCATTTGTCAGAAACAAGCAAACAACCAGGCAAAATGCTCCCTCCTCTTTCCCATGTATTGTGGCCCTGTCTTCCTTGGGTTCTCTTTTAGCTTGAGTCTCTCCTCTCTCTCCGGGATAGAGTAATTCTGTTTCTGTCTGTAAAACTGTTCCAAGACAGTTTTAAACATGTCTTCAAATCCTTTGACATTTCTCTGAAAGGAACCCTGACTGCAACCAATCAGGGTGTGGGGAAAGTGCCAAATTTACTCCATTTATTTACCTTCCAGTTTTATCAAGATATAACTGACATATAACATTATATTAGCTTAAGGTGTACAACATAACGATTTGATACATGTATCTATTGCAAAATGATTACCATAATAAGTTTAGTTGGCATCCCTCAGCACAGTTACAGAATTTATTTTCTCTTGTGCTGAGAATGTTTGAATTCTATGCTCTTAGCAACTGTCAAATATACAATATTGTTAACTATAGTCACCCTACTGTGCATTACAGCTCCAGAAATTGTTTATCTTAGAACTGGAAGTTTGTACCTTTCGACTCCCTTCACTCATTTTGCCCACGCCCTACCCCACCGCCCCCTCCCCCCCTTTGCCAACCACCAACCTGTGTGAATGACGGATGTTAACTCTGTGTCTACGAATCTGTTTTTTTTTTCTTTTTGAGATTCCACATATAAGTGAGCTCATACAACATTTCTCTTTCTCTGACTTACTTCACTTAGCATAATGCCCTCAAGGGCCATCCATATTTTCCAAACAACAGGATTTCCTTCTCTCATATGGTTGAATAATATTTCAATCTATCTATCCCATTTTATTTATTCATATTTTTCTCTTTTTCCTCTCAGCCCCCTGAGGTTAGCTGAGATATTTTAAAGACATTCACCAAAAAGCTAAGAGTGACAAAAACAAAATAATTTAGGGATGTAGAAAGTGCATAAAAAATCTTAAAGCTTATCAGGGTTAGATTTCTGATATTGGTATATCTAATTTATTTACAGGCCCACGATTCATTTCATTGTATGAGAAACTATAGAACACTATTTTTCAATTCTTAAACTATTTTTTCTACCATTGTATATTTTGTATCTCTTTTTCCTTAAGAAGATGCTATGCATTCTAAAACAGTCAATAATATTGTGATAACTTTGTATGGTGACAAATGGTAATTAGGCTTAATGTGGGGGTCATTTCATAATGTATAAAAGCAGCAAATCACTCTGATATGCACCTGAAACTAATAGGAGATTGTATGTCAACTACCTTTCAATTTAAATATTTAAAAATTTTTAAATGGCAAGACACTAAGCTCCAGTAATGGGCCTTCAAGAGGAAACAAGGAGAAAACACAATCCCAGATGAACACTGAACACAGACCTTCCTCCACGCTGCGCAACTATCAGTCCAGAACCCAGAAAACTTTGTCTCCTTTGTTTCTTCCCCTCTAAACATTTTTGGACAAGTCAGCTAAAATTTTACCAAGAAAGTGGCACTTTGGCCAGATCTTAAAGCACATTTTGTTCCTAATGCAGCACTGTATGTTAACTACCTGGAATTAAAAAAAAAAAAAAAAAAAAAACACTTTGAAAAAATAATTAAAAATTTTGTTAAAAAAGGATGATTTGTTCCTGGTGAAAAGGTAACAAACGCATAATTTGAAGAACTGCGTGGGCCAGGCAGCATCCACAATACAAAAATGGGAAACTGTGACCAAGAGAGACAGTGTCACGTCAGGAGAGCAGCAGTAAGAAGCCGGGGTCTGCAGGCTGCCTTTAAAGTCAATATTCCCCGAACGCAATGGGCTTGAAAAAGAGGCTCTTCTGTAATTCCTCAGCCAAATTAGAAAATGTGAGAATATTCTGCCAAACACATAAAGCATGATATTTATTTGGACCCAAAATGTACTTTGACAAACTTGATGTCATGGAAAAATATGCCTTTCGTCAAAGAACTGCTTGACATTTTCCATTTCAGTATTTAATTATATAAGCCATTTTTAAACATAAACCATTTCAATCAAGTATTCAGAGTACCTATAAAAAAGACTTTTGAAATTTGCAGTAAATTTCATCAAATTCCCTTTCATTCATTTTTTTTTTTTCCTGTATGTGATTTGAAAAATCAAAGCCATTCTTCAAACTTGAAAGACCATTTTACCTAATAGGTGTTAGTAGAGCTTAACATCAGCAGCAATAAAAAGCTACTCGAAAATTCAAAAGAGAAACCGTGATTAAAGAGGTTTGATTTTGGAAAGATTAAGCATATTACTTTAAACAGTGGAACCTATGTTCTCCATGTGGCTGTTGTGTGTCTCTGTGTTGCTGTGCACCTCGGAGGGGTCAAGGGTGGAGAGAGACTGGAGATTTGTGGTGACATGAAAACTGGCTATAATTTCAAAAATTACACATGGAATATTTGGGTTCTATAAAACTGTTTTTATCCAAGCCAAAAGTGTGGGTTCCTTCTTGCCCCACACATCAGAACACTGATTCATTGTATATTCTCCTTGAAACGATTTATTGATACGAGATAGACGGTCCCCTCTGTCCTCTAGATGTCAGAGGACAATGACTCGTCAGTCGAACAAGGAGCTCAAATGGGTCTAGTTTATGGTCTTGTGCAGCTTTTCATAATAAGTTAACCACAAATGTTGCAATGACAGAACACAAATGCTTCATGCTTGACTTTTGTTTCAAATTCATGAGAAACTTACCTATAAATTAGGCTGAAGCACGCTTTTGGACTCCATGGAACTATTCTAAGATGACAACTGGCAAAAATATTTTTATCCAACTCTATCTTTCTCTTCCTCTCTCCCTCCCCAATCCCCACCTGTTTTTAACATTTGAGAACTATTCTACATTTTGGCTTCCAGATAATAAATATACATATATACATATATTTGCTCATAGTTGAAAGTATACCATCTTTATGATTTTGAAATGTTTTATGATTTTCATTAAAAACAAAATGGCGGGACACCTGGGTGGCTCAGTTGTTCGAGCGTCAGATTTGAGCTCAGGCCATGATATCATGGTTTATGGGTTTGAGCCCCACATCGGGCTCTGTGCTGACAGCTCAGAGCCTGGAGCCTTCTTTAGATTCTGTCTCTCCCTCTCTCTCTGCCCCTCCCCTGCTCATGCTCTGTCTCTTTCTCTCTCAAAAATAAACATTAAAAAAATTTAATAAAAACATAAAACAAAATGGCATAGTACCACATTACCAAGGCAAATAATGAACTCTATTCTTAGGGAGGGTATTGTTTTAAACTATCACTCAGTCATTTATACCAATCGAGTGATTTTTGGATCTTATCATAAAATCAAAGTACAGACAATAGCATCTAACTGATAAACACAGGGAAGTTCCTTTCACTTAGCTATTTGTTTATCTAACAAATTCTTCCTTTGGCATTTGCCATAGCAAGCAGCATCTTAAACAACTAGAATGTAGGGACAAAGTACATAAGGAGACTTTTACCCTCATACTCAAGAAAAATGGGAGTTCAGAAACCAACGTGACAGACCACAATTTTTCTAAGGCAGTCATTGAAAACCTTGCCAAACTTAAAGATAACTAATTTCTTGGGGGCTAAACCTTACTTTAAGCGACAACATAGAAATCTTAAAACTTTAGATTCTAGAGATCTGTCATATATAGCATGTGTTATTTAACACAACTAAGAAATAAATAATAATAAATCTCAATTTTATATACACAGCATGTGTTACTTAACACAAATAATGATATATGTAAAGTACAAAAATAACCCATAAGTAAATAACAAAAATGTTATCTAGGGGAGGAAATAGATCATATAACCACATGGATAAATTATTTGTATTTTTAATTCAAATTTTGTGTTGGTAGAATATTTTTCCAAGGCACTATAAAACAGAGAACACATTTATACTGTATGCACACAAAATGTCATTTTTTCTTTTGTTACCATAGGCTGAATGTTATTGGAAACCAAACTCAATAATTTTATATGAAATAGGAACAGCTTGCTGACAGAATTAACCCCAAATGGATACTAGATGAAAGAGTTTTGAGTTATTAAGGTATCAAAATCTTTTTTGTTTTTAGCAGAAGTATATCTCATCGGAGGCTGTTTTCTAGAAATCATGTGTGTATAAAATACAAAAGTGAAATGAATCCACATTTATTTTTAAATGTAATGACTTTTATAAGAATAGAAAACTTGTAACAGAAAATGAGCTGAAGAGCTAGAATTTAAGTCAAATATAAATGATCTTCCCTGATCTTTTCACTACATCAGTGGTGGCAATTATACACAACCTATGCCTTAATTCATTCCCCAACTTCTCTCATGGTAGATATTGGTAATCAATTGTAACTGTTTCCAGCAAGCCTGGATGTGGTCTCCAAAAACTTCTCAACACAGAAACTCAGAAAGTCAATCACAACCAGACATGCAATTTAAAACTTCTTTGCAATGATTCCCCTAATCTGCAGCCTGTATTTACTTCACCTATTTTTTTTAACAGGGATAATAGTTTTTTTTTTTTAAAGATCCTTCAATGTAGTCTCCCTCTTATAACCCATTTTTTTGTCTTTTCTTCTTCTCAATCTTGCAACCATTAAAGCAAATCCATAGAATTACCTTTCCCAGGGGGCATGTAAAGTAGGTGAACTTCTAGAACAACAACAAAACATAGAATAGGGGGAAAGGATGATATGACATAGGGAAGTTTCCAGACAGAAGGACATGCGATAGAGGAATAAATTATCCTATTGGAGAGAAGGGGGTTGTTTAGGAGCATTTACCATGGTGAAGATGCTACCTGAGTCCATGAGAAAAATCTCCTGCCTCCGTTCCTGAGCTCGGTCAAATGTGGGGAAGAGGGAGGATGTAGATCATTTGAAAGAGAGATAGAGAGAAAAAGAGAAACAGAGACAGAGACAGAAAGACAGAAACTGGAGGAAAATCCAAGAAATTTGAGCTTGGATTCTAATTTCTTCTTGTGTTTACCATGTTAGTGCCGCTATAAAGACTGACAAAAGAGACTAGATGGATGAACTAGACACTGTGACCCAGCACACACTTCCTCTCACAGTATGCAGATGCAGGATCTTATGTTTTCCTGGAGAGAAGACAGAAGGTGGTAAGAATCTAGGGACCCCAGACATCAGGGTTCTGGGCAGAAGAACCTCATAGTTTAGCATTCATTCCTAAAGCACAGAGCAGCAAACACAGAACTCGGCCATGGACGCCAGGACCAAGGATGGCGAGGTCCAACTCTTCACTCCTCAATCAGGTTTCCTGTCCTGAACAATCACATACCACCTTCAGTAGCTGCAAGCAGAGGCAACAGAAGAAAGCAGTTCTGGAACCCTCATCTTGATCCCAGTCTCTTTGATGAACAGAACTATGTTCCTCGGCATCCAGGTGCCCTTTTAGGAAGTTGGATAAGAGGATGAAAATGTTTTGCAGGAGATACCCTATGGTGTTAATGACCTTGATGGGGAAATCCTTTCATAGTGTATACATATATAAATCATCACGTTGTACACTTCAAATATCTTGCAATTGTTATTTGTCAATTTTACTCAGTAAAGCTTTAAAAAAACGAATAAAGGGAATTTAGATTTCAAATTCTTTAGGTTGACCTAATTGTCACCAGTAAGGAGACTGTTTTAAATCAGGGGAGATTATTATATTTTACTAGCCCATGAGGATGTTTTTTCTTGTCAAGAGGGGAAAATGGGAGCTCCAGAGCAAGATGAAATCAGTTCATAGAACATAAAGAAGCTACACTGATTGAACACTCCCCAGGGAATAGCATTCGATCTCAGTTTTCCATTTATCCAAGGCAGTAATTTTCATGACAAAGGCTGACAGGCCACAAAGCATCCTGCTATATCTCTTATTGGAAAAGTAAGATACCCATTGTCTAATAACTAGTCTAATGCCAGCAAAAAAATGAACTTAGCAGAGTCAAGGAAATGTGAGAATTTATCTGCCAGCATTATTATTCGCATTTTTCACCAGGAGATCCAAATCTCATCTTCTAAGTTATGCAATCAGGGCTCCACAGCTAGAAAGCAGAAAACTCAAGATTTGAATGGCAGTCTGTCTGGCTTTGAAATCCTTATTCTTTCCACCAAAACCACTTCACATCCAAATACCTGTTAGCATCATCATCTTGATACCTTGTGGAGAACTCAAGCTCAGCAGATCTGAAACTGAATACATCATCTTACCCAATAAACCTATTCTCCACCCTCCCTGCCAGCAGATTATTTACCTTAGGAAATGTTGTCTAAACCAGGGTCATCCAAGATTTCCCAATCTTATTCACTCTTTCTAATTGTCCAGCAAACTGTCTCTTCTATTTCCTAAATATCCCCCACTGAAGACCCCTTTGTGCTCATACATAGAAGAAGTGAATGAAGGACAAAAAATATCTGCATAGACACATAAATATTTACATATTTACAAATGGCTGTGAGAGGTGCCATGGCTGATAAATTTCACTGTTACTTGAAACTCCAACACACCATCTATAGTGAGGAAGTCAGTGAGCAACAAGGAAGCCCAGATACCTCCCTGGAAATTAGATTTCTTTCTTGGAAAAGGGGAATAATATTTGAGGGGAGCCAGGAAATTACCCATTATAAATCATAAGCACAATTCAAAATAAGATGAGGTATATAACCTTCTTGAACCTTGAACCTTCTTCTGGGTGAGCCAGTCAGAATGCTGACATGGCAGATGAAGAAGGAAACTCAAGAGAAAAGCCACACTCTTTTCTTCTTTTAATGTGTATTTATTTTTGAGAGAGAGAGAGACACAGAGTATGAGCCGGAGAAGGGCAGAGAAAGTGGGAGATACAGAATCTAAAGCAGGTTCCAGGTTCTGAGCTGTAAGCACAGAGCTTGACATGAGGCTCGAACCCACAAACGGTGATCATGATCTGAGCTGAAGTCAGACACTTAATGGATTGAGCCACCCAGGCTCTCCATAAGAAAAGCCACACTCTTGCATCTCATGGAAACGACTATGTACCACACCAGGAGATGTATTCACAGACCAGAGAAAGAACACCTTCAGGAACTTCCATTCATTCCTGAAGGATCCACAGACAATGAGAATGAAATTATCTGCTATATTTCTCTTTCTCTTCCTTCCTTCCTTCCTTTCTTTTTTCCCATATTATGTATTTGTTTTTAGAAAGTGCTGTGTTGGAGATTATTAGTTAATACAATCTATATAAACTAATGGTAACTGCGCTTTACATTTAAAATACATTTAGTAAAATTATCTATAATTTTGTGGGAACTTAATCAGAACTTTTACATTTCCTCATCAAAGGGCAAGCAATTCAAAAATACATTGTTAATTTTTATTTTTTTGTTACATTTTTAGTTCTGCTAAACGTTTTGTATGTGTGTTAATCTTGTCCCCCATTATATCCGCTGACCGTTGCTTTCTTAGTTCAGTCTTTCCTCTCAGACTCTGCTCATGAACTTGCCCTAGGTTTTCTGTGAGAGTCAGCTGTAGATGTTCGCATCCACTAATCCATCCAGCATTAGCCACCTACTTGAATCACCACAGACTATGGTTTTGCTCACTGGCTGCTGGAAGCTATGTCTCTTCTGGCCAACCTGAGTGTCAATTTGTTCAATCTAGCAAAATTCTATGTCTTAGAATAATGGAAGGAAGGAGTAATAATTACTTTTGTCGAGAAGAATAACTTCAAAATGACAAATAGACAAGTATATCGCCATTGTGTGTCATTGAATAGCAACAGAATTTGACTTTGATTGATGTGAGTTAAAAAAAGAAAAAGTAAATGTGTTTCAGAGAATCAACAGGAAGCCTGAAGACCAGGCTTAGTGTTACATAGCCGGAAACAGCAGCCTAAATCCTACAGAGAACTGGTCTGATGAGGAAACTTGTTTCTCCACCGAGTTGTAAGGATTACAGTGTGCACTGTGAGCCCTCGTGCTCTGAGATCAACCACTACAACACATACTCACGATTTTCTGATTCTTGGGACCTAAAGGGCTTCCATCCCTGGAATAGGGGCTTGTGACTGGCAGCGCTTGGATGCAAAGGAACCAGGGAAGTGAGCTTCTGGTATTTTCCACTTCTACAATATGAAGTGGATTCTGCTTCCTCCAAGAATCAGTCATAAGATCTCATAATATTATCCTAAATATAAGGCAGAGAATTCAGATACTGGGCAGCGACCAAGAATGGCACGTGTCTGCTACAACACCTGAGTTGACACCTGTGGTCACAACGGGCAGAATAAGAAATTGTCAGGCAATCAAGTCTCTTGAGTAGCCTAAGCACGTATCCTTATTTACCAGCGTTTCTCCCGACTTCTCATAGGACACAGACAGACACACAGACACACCAACGTGCCGGCACGCATGCACATGGAAAATGGAATCACAAGGAAACTCGCTCCTATGTCACCAAAGACTTAATTTTTTCTAAAAGTTAGATAATCTCATAAAAATAAAGGGTGACCAGAGGTAAATCATTTGAAGTATTTGGGGTATGCTTTTTGTCCATCTCTCTCCTTCTGTTTGCTGATGACACTTTTGTTTGTTTTCCATGCTAATTTTGACCAACTAATACACGAGTGCACTCAATATATTCTTCACTTGTATCCCTGGGGAGGTTTTGATGTTAAAATAAAATCAAAAGAAATATAATGTGTTTATAGAGTGATAGCCGATGAAAACTGTGAAGGCACATGCTGACAGGGTGTGGGGCTCAAATCCACGAACCGTGAGATCATGACCTGAGCTAAAATCAAGAGTTGGACACTTAACTGACTGAGCCACGAAGGCGCCCTGAGAGCTTTCTGTTTTTAATGCCAGCAGTGGCATGTTGTATAGTAAACCCATATAAGAAGGAAAACTCTCACACTTTTCATTTTTCTTTTTTTTATATCTTTACTTTGCACAGGCCCATACGTTAAGTAGAATTAAATTTGCTGAACTCTGTTTTGTTTTTATTAAGAATACAGTTTTATTTTTCATTTCAATTATTTGGAGCCAACCACATAGGCAAAATAAATCTGATACATGACTACATCTTTAAATGACGACTATTACATAGTGAACTAGCACACTCTGTTGGGCATTCAGAAAAATGAATGTGATCTCCAAAGCAATATTAAAGTCTATCATTAAATTCTGCTGTTTATCTTACTGACGAGGTATTCTTTTTGTACGTATATTAGAGAATAAGCTGAAATTACATGATATGCATGGATATTCATGGAAAAATCTATCTTCTGATGAAGATGAGAACAGTGTAAAAATCAAAACCATTTATACAGGCATACTGGTACAAGTAACTATCTTCAGGGCAGTGAGATGAGGAAATGAGAAATGTTTTCAGATCATTGCCCTTCGTGTCAAGCAGACAGACCAGGACTTACCCATTCAGCCAGCACTTTTTGAGTACCCACTCTCTGTAGGACAGGCTAATTATGTGGATCTGAAGGTAGCTGACATAGGCTCGCCCTAGTGCTCTGGAGATTTGTCCAGGTTGAAACGCTTATGGAATACTTCTCATACAAAAAACAAAATATAGATAAAGCTTAATTTTAAGGGGCGTCTGGGTGGCTCAGTCAGTTGAGTGACGACTCTTGATTTCAGCTCAGGTCATGATCCCAAGCTCATGGGATTAAGCCCTGAGTTCAGCTCTGTGATGAACGTGGAGACTGCTTGGGATTCTCTTTCTCCCTCTGTCCCTCTCCCCTGCTCACATGTGTGATTTCTCTCACTCTAAAAATTGATTAATTAATTAATTTTTAAAAAATTTAAGGCTAATTTTATTTTATTTTTTAAAGTCTATTTACTTTGAGAGAAAAATAGAGAGTGCGCAGTAGGGGAGGGGCAGAGAGAGTGGAGGAGAGAGAGAATCCCAAGTAAGTACCACACTGTCAGTGCAGAGCCTGATGTGGGGCTCAAACTCACAATCTGTGAGATTATGAACTGAAATCAAGAGTCGGATGCTTAACTGACTGAGCCATCCAGGCATCCCTAAAAAAGCTTAATTTTCAAATGTCTGGTGCCATAAATTCTTATTATTGTGAGGAATAATATTTTATTCTCAGAAAAGGGGCAAATGATTAAGATTGAGGAGTCTGGGCACTTACTGTACATGCCCACATCTGTTCATGATTTACCTTGATATTTCTAGTAAAATGTCTTTAGGCTTATTTGCCTACCTGTACATTGTAAGTGTAACTTGGAATGAAAATAATGCTGACTTTTTTAGTGTTTACTGTGTACTGAGTTTTTTCTAAGGGCTTAGCATATACTGTATCATTTACTTCCCAGAACCACCTTAGTAGATATTAATATTTTTCTCACTCAACCTGTGGAGACTGACAAACCCAGGACTTAAAATATCACCCAAAGATCACACAGCTTGTTATAAGTGACAGAGTCAGAGTTCAAACCAGGACATATGACATGAGAACTCTTGCTCTTATTCATCACAGGATATTTCTGTAATTAACCTATTTCACTGAAATGGGGGAAAGATAGAGAATGCTTAGCAACAGCTTTTGGTTATTTAGAAAGCCAGTGATCTAGACAGAAACAGGGCATCTGGCTGTCTGTGGACTCCTTATAATAACCCAAATTTATAATTTGTAACTTGTAGCCATTCAGGTGCTTCTTTAAATAATATATCAGATTAACACTGCTGCTATGAGCAATGGATATACTGTAGTGTGTAATAATCACAATGTATCTTCTTTCAATGCTCATCAAGAATACAATTCATTTTATACATGTTCTTTGCCTCCAGGAATATATACATATGATGTAAATACATAGGCATATGTGTGTATATATATATATATACGTATATGACAGATATATATATATATATGTATATGACAGATATACATATATATGATGGGTATATGATATATTTACAAATATCCATATGATGTATATATACATTGTTAGTGTTAACAAAATAATTGATATCCTGTTTTCAAAAAAGAGAATTTTACTAATTAACATAAGTCAAAGTGGAATTCAGCATCAATATAAAATGAAATGCTCTGGTTCATCAATATTGGTAATAACTTCTATTATTCACATGCCCATTCAGGTAGGTCTTGCATCCCTTTAATTTGTTCCTTCTCCTAACTCCTCTGTGAGATCTCAAGCACAGGGAGGGTTTGGATTCTATTTCATAAGTCATTCGCTTACATAATTGCACCAAATGTTAAATGCAGAAATTAAATACCCCACAGTCAAGATAGTGAGAATTAATAAATGACTGAATAAATTTCCAAACACATGTTTAATTTAATGGCAAATATGCCAGTTTTAATAAAAGCAAATTCTTTCCTAAACAACTACTGGTCCTGTTACACTAAAACCAAAATGATTTTGACCAGATATAAATTAGGGATTCATACCCAAGCATATTTATAGTATTGTGCAGATAAAAAAACTCAGTAACATTTTGGTTTAAAAAAGCAGTCTTAAGCTTCTTTAATTAGGCAACCAAACAAGGTACATTTGGGACAAATATCAGAAAAAAAAAAAAGCAATGACAGAACAGATATACCATTTTCTTGGAGGATTAAGACTGACCAAACAATAATTTTGTTTTGCAATATATATCGGCATTTGAAATCACTCACAAATATACCAAACCACATTCCCATAACCAGATAGAAAGTAATATTTCTGGATTTAAATATAAATGTAATTATAGTTCTACATATTTGTCTTTCAATTCTGAAAAAAATATGATTTACAAGGAGCATAGCTCATATGTCACATTGTATCTATAGGTTAAAATTTTTTAATGTTTATTTATTTTTGAGAGACAGGCAGACAGAACACAAGTAGGGGAGGGATAGGGAGAGAGGGAGACACAGAATCCGAAGCAGACTCCAGGCTCTGAGCTGTCAGCACAGAGCCCGATGTCCGGCTCAAACTCACAAACCATGAGATCATGACTTGAGCTGAAGCCTACGTTTAACCAACTGAGCCACCCAGGTGCCCTAGATTATATCTATAGGTTAAATCTAAACAGTTCAAATCAAAAACCACTTACCGTTCAAAGTGCACCCTCAGAGCTGTTCAGACAGATCAATAACCATCACTGGAGAATTCTGAAGCTGGAAGTGTTGTGAGACTCATCCCTCCTTGAGGAAAAGTCTTGATGGCTCTGTGGTGCGGACACGTTCAGTGGAAATGCCAAACTTGAATTAATTATTTGATTACATGGCTTTTTTCTCTTTTGGTATTAAAAATAAAGCACTGGCCTGATTCTGTTTGGCTCAGACTCAAACAACAAGTCAACCAAAACCAATCTCTTCTGACATTATTTGGGGGAGAACAATACCTTTAAGGAAATGCAACAAGCTAATTACCACAAAGTCGGGGAAGAGTACTTCTGAGGGCTGGAGAGAGAAACATGGGGCATTGGGAAGCGGCACACAAAGGGCTTCAAAGATACCAGATAGTGTTTGCTCTGTGTTTTCATTTCAGTGATGGGCTTACAGGTGTTCATGTTATTATAATGTTTTAAATCATACATGCATGTTATATGTCCTTTGTTTTGTGTACAACAGAGTTCACAATACAAAATTACTCATGAAAATAATTCACTTAATGAGCTCATTTTGGCATCCTAGATATTGCTTTAGCTTGTCTATTATGTATATGCACAGGTCATTTTTACTTTCCCGGGTAGTAATAGATTGCCAGATTTCCCAAGGATCAACTAATGCTTGATCAGAATATCTTCATCAGTGACAAATGATCTGACTCCAATCCACCCTTTCAATCTTCTCTTTCACCACTACCCTCCCCTCTCACCCAGATGCTTATTATTCTTTGACAAAACACTACGTTCTGGTTCCTATATCTGGGAGTTCGCAAGACCTGCTACTTCTATTTCAATAGCCTTCCCTTAAATGTCTCTTCCACTGGTGAAGATTTGCTCTTGCTTTAATACCCACATCGATCATTAGGGCTTTCCCATGCTGAACAAGCTCAATGATTCTCCTCTGTCACCCCAGCCCTTTCCAGAAGCTGACTGAAGCCCCATCCCACCTCACGCTATTGCCTTTCATCCGCAGAAAGTCTTTCATGGCTAAGGTTTACCCAGTTTATTTTCTCCAGTGCCTGGAACACTGCCTAACATACAGTCAGTGCTCCGAGAATGATTTTACAGTAATAACTGAACAAGCTCAAGTTGCTTACAGGAGGCTGAGGCATATACAAATAATTTTAGAATACAAGGTCTAGAACCTGAGATTAAAATGCTAAACTCACACAAAATATTATGGAAACTCAGAAGAAAAAGAAACAAAGGTGTCTCTATTAGTGCATAATGAGATGCTAAGATATTCCTTATAGAAAGAGACACAGTTATATACTGCAAATGAACTAGAAAAAATATGAGATGATTCTTGCTTCGTTAATTTGCAATCAGGTTGGAGAAAAAGACCAGTGAATACTGTGCAGCCAAGGGATGAAGGTTAGAGGTTAACTGAAGTCTGGAGAAGGGGAAATCATAAAAGCTAAGTTAGCATAAGCAAAGAGAACTTTCCTCAGGAGGTGAGACTAGCTTTGGATGTCAAAAAAGACAGTGTTTGTACAGAGTAGGGGAAAAACAGATGGTTTTCTGGATGTGCGAAATAAGGGAAAGCAAAGGGAGGCTGGTGTTTATGAGAACTGCTGAAACGGAGCCCAGATTGCCTGTTAGCAAGCCATGGGAAATAATGGGAGATCAGCAGGTCATGCCAGATTCTAATGAGGCTTTTAAAGTTACTAACTGCTAACTGAAGTTCGAGATTTTTATGGTAACTGAAGCAAATGATTGATTGATGAAGGGGGAGGGGAAAAAAAAACATTGTGCTGATTAAATATTGACCATTATAATTTTCAGCGCAACAGCTGCTACTGAAATTGCAGTCATTCAGAATGAAAAATAGACACTGTTGTTCTGAAATAGCTGAACTATTTGGAACCCTGTAGCATGAGTGTAGGCTATGTCGTTTCTGCTAAGAACATGATGGGGTACGGGTTCCGTTTTTTTCATTTAGCCATAATGATTTGTTCCACGGGTTGAGAATTCAAGCTGAGCCACCATTTCACAGCCAGCCTCAGAGTGTGGGTTGTATAAAGCTGCACAAGTGCTTCCCAAAGATATGAAACCTCCTCCCAGCTACCGAATTCCAGTTTCTAACTAAGAGGGTACTTGAAAAACATCACTTGCTTAAATTTCTTTCCTAATAAGAGTGTGTTTATTACTAACTCATCATTTACATCAGATTACTTGCTCGGAGATCTTTTCCTGAAAAATGTAGTCGTGAAAGTTGAAGTCTATTTTTACCTTAAGAGAAAGCATTTTCAAACCTAACCGTGTGGTGTAAACACTTTAGGGAGGAATTATCCACGGATGCAATTTACAGTTAAACTCAGGGTTAGTTAGTGTTTTCTACCCTGAATAAATATTTTATTGCAAGGCCACCATTTTGGCTTCTTCTGGATCAGTAATATCTGCAAGGTCAAGTAAATCATGTTAGAGTTCAACATTAGTATACTGTGCATCTTTGTTGATGTACTGTCACATTACCTCTGCGCCTTTAATTTGTTTTAAGCTAACTTGCCATATATCATCCTCACAGTAGATATTCGGAAAGAGAGAGAACCTAGGGAAATCCCAACCTATGTTTTAGAAAGATGATGCTGATAGCAGTAGGAAGATGAACTGGAGAGCAAAGAAAGAGGTTACAGTATAAATGGTTAGGGCAAGAGCAGACTGTGTGGAGAATAGAAGAAACAAATTGGAAAGCATTTCAGCAGTTGAACGGGACTTGCGGGGGGCAAATTGAGTAAACAGGTACATACAAAATGACCTCTCGGGGTTACAGCCCCTGACACGGTTGCTTAGGGGAAAAATAAAGCTCCCAGGGTTACTATGAGGAAAGAATGGCCCAGGTTTCCCAGAGTAGCAGGTTGCTATGGCAACAGTATCATGTCAAGTGTGAAAGGACACTGTTATCTCAGCCAGTGACCGGTGGAGGTTTTCAGAAGGTTGAAAGTGTATCAGCATCCCGAACCAACTGATCTTTTGTTAGGGAGAAACGATCACCAAGTGGATACCATAAATGGGATTAAGACAGAAGCAGTACCCCAACTAATCAAATATTTACGGTACTGAAAGAAGATACATTTTATATAAAAGTACACTTTGAATCTTTCTGTCCTGGATAGAACAGTGGCTTAACAGCCCTGTGTTTCCTATTTCTAATTTGTAAGAAAGAATAATAATTATATGTATCTCATAAGCTTGTAATATACGGTGCTTAGAAAATTTATGCCACATGTTAAGTTAAAAACGTTAGCTATTATTATGGTCATGATCTTCATTCTTACATAAATAGGTAGCATGGCATAGTATTTAAGAGCATGAACTCTAGAAATAAGATGTCTGGACGATTTTTTTTTTTAAATATGGAAATTTTTAGCTGTGTAAATGTGGGCAAGTTATTTAACCTCTCTGTGACTCAGTTTCCTCACCTGCAAATTGGGAAATAATAATTGTACAGGCCTCAAAGAGTTGTCATGTAGATTAAATGAATTAATAATTATAAATATTGAACAAGTATTAAATAAACAAGAAAATGGGACATTTTTACGGAGTTCCTCTAATAGTTCTAATATTTTCGTAGTAATTGCCCTTCTTTAGTAGTTATTTTTAACCTAATTTACTTTTATATTTTTCCATAGCAGAAAGCAGAAAGAAAGGCAGAAGAAAAAACAAACTAAAATTTATTGCATTTCTATTTCATTCCAGGAACTTTTGGAGGTAGTACATCAGCTAATCCTCACAAAGCCACATGANNCAGGCTACAGACCAGAAAAGAGACTCAGAAAACTGAAATAACTGCCCCACAGTTGGTAAAAGCTGAGGCCTGAATTTAATTTAATTTAATTAATAAATACTTTATTAATTAAATTAATTTAATAAATAAATACTTTATTAATTAAATTAATTTAATAAATACTTTATTAACTTTAACATTAATTTTCCTGAAATGATACACAGAATTTCTTACATTTAAAGAAAATAATTATTATTAACAAATAATTACTATAATACTGATTATGATCATGTGGCATTTTAATTCTTATCAAATCATACATTTCTAGCGGCTAACACTTTTTTCTGTGCAATATAAAATATATCAAATTGTCAACCTACGATATTTTTCCAGAGTGAGGTGTTCTGCACCAGAGAATGGTTAACTAATTGATTGATTCATGATGGATTCATGGAGAGTATATGTACCCATGACCTTAAGAATCCTTACAATATTTAAATACACCCAATGTTCTGTCATGGTCATATTATTTGCTTTTTTCAGACTACAATACACTGATTCTTTATCTTATAAAAATTACTTGTAGGACTTTACATTTAATAGTTTCACTGGGCTTTATGCCCTTTTAAGCAGATGAAACACCATTAAAATTGTTTTTAAAGAACTGATGTGTGCCTCAAACTTAATGAAGCAGAATCTTGCACTTAAAATTAAGCATTTGAGATACACGAAATCCATCATCTCATTTTCCATTCGCACCAAACTTAGACTTAATAGAAATGACTTCATCTGCCATTTTCTAGTTAATTTTCAGTTCAGAATTTTGTCAAATTGTGTTCCTAGCTAAAGTCTCCATCTGCACAGAAGCAGTGATTTCCACATCAAAGTTTAAAGGAAGACAGAAACACATTCTCAGAGAACAAGGAAAAAAAAATAATTACTGCTGTTAGTCACTCCTCGAGGGCCAAGGAGAAAATGGAAATAATTTCAGATGTGCCTGAAAAGGTGGAATGTGGTCCTTCTTTGTCACGGTTATGTGTTAATTATGAAGCAATCAAATGAATCGAAACATCATCAGAAAGAAGACAGAAGGGTGCCATAGTAAATCTTCTCTTCTCAAATTCAAGAAATTCATTTCTATTGTCTAACTTTTAGAAAATCTGATGGAGATATCTCTCACCTGCAAAGTCATTAGTGGGTAGATTTCTTTTTCTGCTCATGTCTTCATATACCCTTAAAATAAAATAACATCCATGAACTGTTTTCAACAACAGTACAGAATAACAACAGGTCCTCAAATGTAATCTATGAAACTCTTCTCAACAAATGCGTTATTCAAGGTACATACACCGTGTTTATACCTATCATTCTGAGAAACAGAGCATCTCTCCGTCTCCATAGAAATAACGCAGATCTCATTCTAATACACGTGTGAGCCGGTGATACACTGCATGCAATACAATACAACCTTTTGAAAAAGTGATAGAAAATGAATGCCTAGCAAATCCATGCTTAGCTATCATTTTATGCCATGAAATATTATCAAATTTGTGAAACATTTTCTTAAAAATTACTGTTTCATGAAGTGGTTTTGGAGAATGTGAAACAAGTCGGGTAATACCTGTGCCTCATGGAGGAAAAGATTCATATTTATAAACAAAGACATGTAAGAAAGTTTGAAATGTAGTTAAAATATTAAGCATGGAGGGGCACCTGTTAAGCTTCCGAATTTGGCTCAGGATATGATCTCCCGGTTTGTGAGTTTGAGCCCCTCACTGGGCTCTGTGCTAACAGCTCGGAGCCTGGATCCTGCTTCAGATTCTGTGTCTCCCTCTCTTTCTGCCCCTCCCCCACTTGTGCTTTGTCCCTCTCTCTCTCTCTCTCCCTCTCTAAAAAATGAATAAATGTTAAAAAATAAATAAATAAAGTTTAGCGTGGAAAAACAGGAGTTATGTGTCTTCAACCATAGCTTAGTATATTTTTCTTAAAGATGAACAAAGGGAAATATGCATGGGGGGTATTAAATGTGATGTAAGGAGAAATATTTTTTAACAAAATGAATATTGAATATGCAAAACATTTTCTGTTTTCCCTTCATATCCACACTCTACCCTCCCTCCTGCTCTGTGCCCAGGGTGGGTGAAGTTCAGGAACTGCACAGGCTCCCTCCGACTTCCAGTTGGATTTGGCCCATGGAAAGGATGCAGGAGATCTGCATGGGGAAGAAGCATGAGATCCAATTATGTATCCTCCGGCCAACCTTTCTCAAGCAGGTTGGCAATGGTTGTGCCGCTCCACCAAAGGCCAGGGCACCTGTTTGGCATCCCTCTCTTATAACCAGGGCTACGTCTATAGTGACAATCTCTTTCTGGGTTCTGATAGTCATCTCCCTTCAAGGTCAAAGATGCTAAGTACTTCCTGCTATCGCTAGTCCTGAAGTGCCATCCCTTGCTGTTTTTTTTTTTAATCCCAGCTCACATCTTTGTATATAGTTCTTTAATTAAACTATAGTTAATTACCTCCATTGAGTATGCCATCTTTACTGCTGACAGATACATGGAGCAATTGCCAGCATTCTCAACCTCAGTCCTTGAGCTATTAAAGAAATGTACACGTCCTTAATTTAAATTTTTTTAATTTTTTTGTTTCTTCATTTTTGAGAGAGACAGAGTACGAGTTGGGGAGACACAGAGGGGGAGATACAGAATGCAAATTAGGCTCCCTTCTCAGAGCTGTGAGCACAGAACCCAATGCCAGCCTCGAACCCGTGAACTGTGAGATCATGACCTGAGCCCAAGTCAGAAGCTTGAGCCACCCAGGCTCCCCATAAAGCAATTTAAATGGTTTTACAGATTCTGAGACAATAAACACCTTCAGTAGATCAGGTATAGTTGGTAATTGATAATTTAATGTTTCACTTAAAGTTTAAGGTTTAATGTTTTTCTTATGGAAGGAGAAAATTATCTCTATGATTTGGTAACTAATTACTTCGAGAAGCAAATTCAGGCAATATTTATGGAACTTCAATAGAAAAATTAAGAAATTATCTTGTGGTGTGCTTTTGGTTGCATATCATTCTCTAATTTTCAATATTTCAAATAATCTTATGTCGCATTTTTCTAAATTTTAAACACATTATTTACCTATCACACCATCTTTTCAACAAAGGCACTAGTATGTAGTGACGCTACCGTTTCTGAGGGTTTTTTATCAATATGTTAATGTTCACAGGGGCATCAAGGAATGAGCTTTGGTCTTAAGAACCATAACAAAGTGCCAAACATAATCAATATAGACAACCTCAAGGGATGACAGGGACACGCGTCTTCAGTCTATTTTTTTTCATTAAAATAATAAACATATCACACCTGTCCTGGCTGCTCAATATTCTCCCCCCTCACTCTAAAACATAATAACTGAATTGACAAAGCTCAAAACAGATGATCTGGGAGAACCTGAGTGGTGGCTGTGAAAGCCTTGGCTCCCTCGTTACAGTTTGGTTGCATCACTTAAGTACAGATTTAAAAGAGCATCACACCCAGCTTTGAGTCTGAAATCTTAAGAGCCAGAAAGCCTTCAGGAAGAAGAGTAGGGTGCCCTGTGCGTTTTTCGACACCCCCATTTCTAGCTTTTTTATTCAATATGTACAACCACATAAACACATTTTACTGCTGATCTCTACCATGACGTTTTTTATTTATTTGGTCAAAAGGCAAAGATAATAATTCTCCATTAAATTTAAGATGATAATGAAAAAGCAAACCCACTAAGTTTGATCTCTCCTTGATCACTCAGTATGTATACTTATGAAAATGTTTAGGGGTACCAGGGTGGTTCAGTAGGTTAAGTGTCTGACTTTGACTCAGGTCATGATCTCGGGGTTCACAGGTTCAAGCCCCATGTCAGGCTCTGTGCTGACATCGAGGAACCTGGAGCCTGCTTTGGATTCTGTGTCTCCCTCTCTCTCTCTCCCCTCCCCCTCCTCATGCTCTGTCTCTCTCCAAAAAAAAATTAATATTTTAAAATGTTTAAATAGCTCATATTTTAACAGATTTTACATCATAAACATATGTAGCACACGATGGAATCAATATAGCAATTTTAAAGGTAATGAAATAGACTCAAAGTTAAATAACCAGTGAGCTGTAGAACTTGACCTTGAACTCTCCTTCTCTAACTCTGGTTTACCTACTGTATCCATTTAACCTTGAGGACATTTTTTGATCAAGTCTGGCGGAAAAAGCCATTAAAACACTAAGTGTCCAAATCAGGATAAAGGGCTAATAGAGGATAATGAGGTCACTGATATGAAACATCACCAGGTTCAGAATTTTTCCTAACAATAGCTTTACCTGAGGGAATGAAGGCCAGTTGCACTCACTGAAGTCTGTCATTGCCATTAATCTCAAGACTTGAGTCCCAGAAGACGTCAAGGAAAAGGAAAGCATGCAAAATTCGTCTCCAACGTTCTGTTCTAGCATCTCTACCTCAATCTCTCCCAAGATAGAAATTAAGAAATGGGTCAAAGAAAGGAATGGAAGACAGTAAATACTGCTGCCACATAGATTTCTGAGATGGTGTGCAGGCTCTAAAGACCCACACCTTCAGCGGAGAGGCTCACACATACAGATTACTCCTATCCTATTACTACAATTAGTATATGAGGAAGTTACTGAAGTTGTCCAGAAAGACTGATAGCACTGGATAAATTAATGCAAATTATTACATGATTGATACTAAATAACTGTTGGATTTGATGCCTAGTTATTTTGTTGGTGTATCACGCACTTCTTTCTTTTTTTTTTTTTTTATTTATTTATTTTTTTACAAATAGTTTATTGTCAAATTAGTTTCCACATAACACTCAGTGCTCATCCCCACAAGTGTCCTCCTCCATGCCCATCCCCCCCCCACATCCATCAGTCCTCAGTTTTTGTCAGCATTCAAGAGTCTCTCATGGTTTGCCTCTCTCCCTCTCCCCCACCATTTCCCCCCTTCTTCTCCCCCTTGTTCCTCCGTCAAGTTCCTCCGAATCCTCCTAAACGACGCACTTCTTTCTTATATGCATGCCAACTCCAGATGAGGCTGGATGTTCCAGAATTTGAGTTGCACATCTCTATGAGGTGTTCAGTAGGAATTCCTACCCAAAAAAACATACTAAAATAATGATTCTCTTCCTAGACCAACCTGCAAGATTTTCCTGAGCCCCATAATTTGACACGGGAAAAAAGGAAATATTTTTCTTAATACTGAGAATTAAACCGAGAAGAATCTTAACTATATTGAATTACATTGAATGTGATGTTTGAACATGTGTGGGTGCTTATTTCCATTCCTCAGTCATTGATTCATTCAGCTGACATTTGTTGAGTGCCTCCCATTTGACAAGCATATACTAAAGATTTCAGAAACAAAGGTGAACCTTTGATGGTTTCAATTTTTTTAAGTTTATTTATTTATTTGAGGTTGGGGGGCAAGAGCAGAAAGAGGGAGAGAGAGAGAATACAAACAAGCTCTCTGCTGTGAGCTCAGAGACTGAGGAGGGTCTCGGTCCCACGAACAGTGAGATCATGACCTGAGCTGAAACTAAGAGTCAGACGCCCAACTGACTGAGCCACCCAGGTGCCCCATGTCTCAATTATCGGTAAGTTAATTGACTGGTAGGAAAGACTGATATGCAAATCTACCAGAATTCTCCTTTGAAAATTCTTTGAATAAAATTGCATCATGTTTACATAAATATTACATAACCTGGTGCCCCGAGTCCCACCACACGATAGTAGGACCTCAGACCCTGTCACAGGGAGTCCTAGGGTGGGATATCTTTTGCCCATCCATCCTCCACTCCCCCAGCTGGCTCCATGCTCTACGGCTCCACTTCCTACCTTTTTCATTAACTTTCTCTTCACGTTCTCATGGACTATGTTGCCGCCACCATTGTCTTGAGGAGCCAAGGCAAAGATGATCCGTCCTTCTCTCACTGTACGATAGTTACAGGGCTGACTTCATGTACAGTCACACAGGATTCTCCTTTCAGAAGTGCCCTGCACTTGGAGTTTAATGCTCTGCAATCACCATCTGAAATTCTTAATTATTTTATCTTTGAATTTGTGCTTTTTAAATGAAGTCCAATGAGACAGAGGAACATGCATGGGGACTTGAACCCTGAGCCCACACATGGTCCCCTCTCCTACCACCTCCCTGACTCCAGGGAAAGAGTTCTGGGCAATCCAACGCCCCCTTTCTATAACTCTGGGTCCTTCCCTGCCTCCCCTCCCAGTCCCCACTCTCTTACTCTGCAACCTTCCACCCAGAGCAAAACTAGGGTCATGTTGGTGGGGAGAGGGCCACATTCCTCTTGTCCTTCACTCCCATCAGAGGCCTGGGCAGGAGTCATGGGGAGGGTCAGTGTCATTAGGTGTGTCCTGCAGTATCTAGAGAAGGTACAAGGTGATGGTCACTTTGTCCTGGGACGGCAGTGCCACAGCCTATTTGATGG
The DNA here is from genome assembly GCF_008692635.1 of Crocuta crocuta. NCBI lineage: Eukaryota > Metazoa > Chordata > Mammalia > Carnivora > Hyaenidae > Crocuta > Crocuta crocuta. Next base: position 6,468,225 of record NW_027527955.1, read on the forward strand.
GGGCAAGCTTCCCTTGCACAACTGATCCAGGTACCAAACGTGTATCTGCTTGGAAGTGCAGTCTCAAGGAGCTATCTGGTCAACCATGGCTGTGATGGTGGTCAACAGAAAGCAGAGATTGACTTTTCTGCCCCCACTGGCATCTCACATTTTTATTTTGGAACCTAAAATTATGTAACTGACTTGAATAGATAACATACCTAATACCCCTGGACGTCACACTGCACAGAAGGAGGATAACTTATTATACTCTTCCCTTTAACATGACAGCATATAATGGGAATGGAAGACTTTAACCATATTAGAATAACATACTCAGAGAAACCGCAACTTGGGATGTGGCCTTGCTTGGCCCGGAGGAAATTCCGTGCAGAGTTGAGGCAGCAAAGATGAGTCATGTGGTTAGAAAATTGGGTATACACAGGCATAGAAAAGCTAAGTGAATATAGTGAGAATTTTGAGCACCAAATTTCTCAATGGTGGAAAAAACATAAATATAAAAATGGGGAAGGTGAGAATAAATCCCGAAGTGTTAGATTGAAATTGTAAACTCGTGGCTCTCATATATGTATTTGTGTGTGTGTGTGTGTGTGTGTGTGTATACATGTATATATACATACACTCACAAATGGATGGGTACAGAAAGAGAGGTAGTTTTAAGTGGCCATATACATATGGGTGTGTATATATATTCCTAAATCTGCCCACTGAGAGGCTCTGGAAGTCCAGCAGCAATGAGCATACCTAGCATACTGATCTTGGTTTCTAAATACTTATTCTCCAGGGGCATCCAGAGGGCTCAGTCAGTTAAGGGTCTGACTTCGGCTCAGGTCATGATCTTGCAGTTCAGGAGATTGAGCCCCATGTTGGGCTCTGTGCTGACAGCTTGGAGCCGGGAGACTGTTTCATTCAGATTCTCTGTCTCCCTTGCTCTGTGCCCCTCTCCCACTCACTCTCTGTCTCTCTCAAAAGTAAACATTTAAAAAATAATGATAAATAAATAATCTTCACCACTAAACAAAACCAGAACTCCTTGGAAAAATGAATGATTCTAGAGCAAGAAAATTATAAGGTGGAACTGGCATATTGTGTAGTACCAGAAAGAAAAGAAGGGGTCAAGGAATATCCAGACATGTCAAAGAGCAGGGGAATCACCTGAAAAGATCTCTTACTGGAAAAACCTGGGACAATTTGAGCAGCAAATGAATAATGATAACAGTTAATTATAACACTTTGAGTAAAATAGGAATCCATGGGTCCATGCTTATGTAAATACATAAATGAGGGAATAAGTGAGTGAAAGAAACAGGACATGGATTGCTCTACATTACAGTAAAATGCCAACTAATATAGAAAGAATTTAGAATATTACCTTTTGGCAACCACACAATAAAAATTAATTCAGAAAAAGATAGTGACTAGGTGTTTAAAAATAAATGAGTCGGGACACCTGGGTGATTCAGTTAAGTGTCCTACTCTTGATTTCAGCTTAGGTCATGATCAAGCCTGACACTGGGTTCCACACTGGGCATGATGCCAGCTCAAGACTCCTCTCTCTCTCTCTCTCTTAAACACACACACACACACACACACACACACACAATGAATGGAAGCTTGATGAGGAACAAAATATTTACCTAGTTTCAAAGTAGCACCATAATGATTTATTTAAACATTAAAATAATAAGCACATGTTGACATAAATTACATAATTTTGATTGAAATGTTTTTTCAAAAATTAGTGTCACAAAATTTTCTCTTTCTTTCTTTCTTTCTTTCCTTCCTTCCTTCTGCAAAGAGTACTAATTTGGGAATTAATACAAGACAGGTAGATTCTCATATTTCCTTTTGCATTTACTCTAATGGGACATGTTGTGTTTCTCGAACTACATAGATAAAATCTAGCCTCACACAGACACGTAGTTGAAAAATGAGAGGGTATCTTAACAACCGTTCAAACAATGGTAGATATTCTTTGGCACTCTAGCAAAATTTATCAAATAATTCCTTAAAGATTACCTGAAAAGATTTTTTATGGAATAAAAATCTATCTCAATTAAATTTTCATTCTCTGTTAAAGTCCATTTGCTTATTTTATATTTTTAAATTAATACTGAGCAGAGAGTGCTGAGTCCCCTTTATACTCCTGCCCAGACATAATTCCTCCTATTATTAGTATCTTGCATGATTGTGGAACATTTGTTATAATTAATGAGTCTTTTCTTTTTTATTGAAGTATAATTAACATACAATGTTATATTAGTTCCAGCTGTAATCTAGTAACTTTTGATACATTATTATTAACTAAAATTCATAGATTCCATGTAGATTTACTTCAGTGTTTTATAGTTCTATAGGTTTTGACAAATGTATAAAGTCTACCAGTAGTGTGTCATATAGAGTAATTTCACGTACAGAACATTCATTTCATTCTCCCCTGTGGTTCATGCTCATCTCTCCCACCACCCATATTCCCCTGATCCTTGGAAACTCTGGAACTTTTTATTGTCTCTGTTGTTTTCTCTTTTTTTTCCAGAATGTCATAGTTGGAATCATATAGTAATCAGACTTTCTCTTAGCAAAGTGCTTGTAAGATTCTTCTGTTTCTTTTCATGGCTTGCTAGCTCATTTCTTTCTTGCTTTCTCATTCTCATTTCAAATTCCACAATTTGTTTACACATTCACATACTGGAGGACATCACAGTTTATGCCAGTTATTGGCGATTATGAATAAAGCTGCTATAAACATATGGGTGCGAGTTTTTGGTCAGACGTAAGTTTTCAACTCAGTTGGGTAAATAAGAATACGATTGCTAGTTAGTACGGTAGGACTGTTTAGCTTTGTAAGGAACTGCCAAACTGTCTTCCAAAAGACCATTTTGCATCTCCACCAGTGATGAATGAGACTTGCTGTTGCTCCACAATCTCTACAGCATTTGGGATAGTAGGGTTTTTGGATTTTAGCCATTTTAATTGGCATGTAGTCACACCTCGTTGTTGTTTTAATTTGCAGTTTTATAACAACAATGATATTGAGCATGTTTTCACATGCTTGTTTGCCATCTTCATATTTCTTGATGAATTATCTGTTCAAAGAAGAGAGCCCATTTTAACCCATTTTTAATTGGGATTTTTTATTGTTGAGTTTTAGGAGTTTTTTTGTATATTTTCAATATAAACTTTTATTAGAAATATGTTTTACAAATATTTTCTCTCAGTGTCTGGCTTGTCTTTTCATTCTCTGAACACTGTCTTTCACAGAGCAGAGGTTTTTAATTTAAAAACTCCAAGGTAGGGGAGCCTTGGTGGCTCAGTTGGTTAAGCATCTGACTTAGGATCAGGTCACGATCTCATGGTTTGTGAGTTCAAACCCTACATCAAGATTTGTGCTGACAGCTCAGAACCTGGAGCTTGCTTCAGATTCTGTGTCTCCCTCTCTCTCTGACACTCCCCCATTTGCACTCTCTCTATCTCAAAAATGAGTAAACATTTTAAAAATTTTAAAAATAAAAATTAAAAAATTAACACTCCAAGTTATTGGTTTTTCTTTCAAAGTTTATCTTTTTGTTGTTGTATATAAAAATTCATCATAAAACCAAGGTCATCTAGATTTTATCTTCTTTTATCTTCCAAAAGTTGTATATGTTATACTTAGATCTGTAAACCATTTTGAGTTAATATTTGTGAAAGATGTAAGATCTGTACCTATTTTTTTTTTTTGCATATAGATGTCCAATTGATCCAGAATCACTTGTTGAAAAGACAATCCGTTCTCTATTGAATTGTCTTTGTTCCTTTGTCAAAGACCACTTGACTATATTTGTGTTAGTCCATTTCTGAGATCTATATTCTGTTGTACTAATCTAGTTTTCTAATCTCTAGTCAATACCATACTATGTTAATAACTGTCACTTTATAGTAAATATTGAAGTCAGATAATATCAGTCCTCCACCTTTGTTCTTCTGTGGCATCAGATTGCATTGCCTAGCCTACATCTTTTCCTTTTCCATATAAACTTTGAAATTGCTTCATTAATTATCCACAAAATAACTCATTGGGATTCGATCACATTAAGTCTACAGATTACATTGAGAAGAACTGACAACTTGAAAATACCGCATCTTCCTACTCATGAACGTGGAATTTCTCCATTTATTTACATCTTGGTTGATGAGTATCATCAGAGTTTTCTAGTTTTCTTCATTGCTTCTTATACATATGTTGTTAGAATTACACATAAGGATTTCATTATTTCAGGCCTAATGCATAGTGATTTTGATTTCAAATACTTATTGCTGGTACACAGAAAAGCTATTGACTTTTGCATATTAAGCTTGCATCATATAACCTTACTATAATTGGTCATTCTTTTCAGGAGCTTTTATTGTTATTGATTATTTGGGATAGACAATCCTCTTATCTGCAAAGACAATTCTATTTTGTCCTTCCCAATATGTATACTTTTATTTCCTTTTCTTTCTTATTGAGTAGCTAGAACATCCAGTATGATGTTGAATAGAAATTGTGAGAGTATGTCCTTGCTTTGTTCCCAATTTGGGGGGTAAAACATCCATTTATTACCATTAAGTGTAATGTTAGCTCTAGGTTTTTAGAGACGTTCTTTATTAAATTGGGGAAGTTTTTTCTCTATTTCTAGTTCATTGAGTTTTAATAATGAATAAGGTTGGGTTTTGCCAAATGCTCTTCTACATCAATTGACATGATTTTTCTTTTTATGTGTTAATAGCCTGTTAATGTGATCAGTGACAGTAACTGATTTCAAATGCTGAACCAGCTTTAAATATCTCATATAAATCCCACTTGATTGTGGTGTATAATTCTTCTTATACAATATTGGAGTCCATATGCTAACATTTTTTTGAGGTTTTTTACATGTATGATCATGATAAATATTACCCTCAAAGACTGGACCCAATAGGGCATTTCTTTCTGCAGCTAGTCTACACTCAGCCCGCAGCAGCTCACCAAAATTCCTTTGAAGTTTTCCTACCAGTCATTTCCTCCAGTAACCTTGACAGTGATTCTTTCTGTTCCCCTCTCTCTAGATTTCATGGTGGTTGAAGCACCTGCGACTTCAGATTTTCAGTGGACATAAGACTAGTTGTTGATTCTCAGTTTGTTCAATTTTTTTCTTGTCACAAGGACTGCAGTGACAACTTCCAAAACCTTTACATGACAGAATTTCCCATTTACTTTTTAATAAGCACAGAGCACTGGGAGTGCCTGGATGGCTCAGTCAGTTAGGCGTCCAAATCTTGGACTCTTGATTTTGGTTTGGGTCATGATCTCATGGCTCATGAATTTGAGCCCCTCTCTACTGTCAGTGCAGAGCCCACTTTGGATCCTCTGCCCCCCCCCCCCCCCCCCCACCCCCCCTACTCNTTCTCTTTCTCTCAAAAATAAAATAAACATTAAAAAACTATAAAAATATGTACAAAACACAACACATTAATAAATTAATGTATAATGAGCAATCCTAGTAAAGACTCTCTTAACTGAAATATAAAACTCAACATCTCCAGTTATGACAAAGATTGGCATCACGTGCCTGCTGATAATACACACTGAGAAGAACACAATATCACTTTTGTAATATTCTGTCAAGAATGCAAAACCCCAATATAATTATTGGAAAACAAAAGACAAACCAAATTGAGATCATTCTACAATGCAACTAACTTATATTTTTCAAAGCCATCATGGCAAGGCAAAATCGAAATAATCTTTCAGAATGAAAGAGAATGAAGAGACTTGACAACTAAGTGCCATGTGTAAAAACTACATTGAATTCCAGAAAGAAATGGGTGATATAAAGACATTGAAGGGCAACTAGAAACATTTGAATGGGCTCTATGGATTGTATTATAGCATTGAATTAGCATTTACTTCCTAGTTTCAATGGATATGCGTAGAGCAATGTCCCTGTTTTAGAACACCCTTATGTTAGAAAGGATATTAAGGCATAATGTCAGAAACTTACTTTCACATGGCTCAAAAATATAATTGGGATAATATTTACATAGAGAGAAGATAACACAAAATGAACAATAACTGGAAAATCTGGAAAAGGAGTATACAAGGAGACCTAATGTATAGTGAGGACTTAGACAAAGTTGACTATGCTCAGAATACATACAACATAAATATTTGTTATATTATTAAAACTAATAAATAAATTCAAAGTCTCTGGTGGTTCTGTAACCCACTGAGGGTATGTATCTGGGACAGAGGCATTTTTATTTAACAATAAACAAACATGCACAACTTAATGGGTTTTCTTGCAAGTCTAGGTTCTGCATATAATATAAAAAGTAATTTCTGTTATGGGTAGGGAAATATTTAGAGAGTTTACTGCCTTGAGGATTATATTTATTTTATACGAATTTTCTAAAATTTCTCTGAGCCTCTGTGTGTAGAATGTGTAGAAGTCCTGGGAACCCTCATGTATACTTGCTCGGGAGTTCTCCTTGGTAGACCAGAAGACTGCAAGGAGAGCTGCACGGTGGAGAAATCTGGTGTAGAAACCTCAAATAAGCCCGGACTTGGAACATCAATACTTACATAGCACTATTCTATTGGACTTGAAGTGTCAAGCACACCATCAAATGTCCTGCTAGACTTTAGAAATGTATGCCTGCCATTCTCTTACACTATGTTCCCCAATCCAATGATGACTCTATGAGGGAAGTAGTGATTAAGCAAATAACAAATACATATTGATTCACTTCTTAGAGAGCTCAAAAGGTTAATTGAGTCAAAGTCAAAAATAGCAGTCAGATTCAATATACATGAACATATCCAAAGCAAATTTTGAGGTTACTTAGGAGAGTAGAAACTGGTAAGCATATCTGACCTATTATTGCACATATAAGAATTTAAGGATACAAAAAAGTGGTCCAAGGTGCTCAAAAATAGAATAGAATAGTATCTCTACTTAAATGTATATTCAGTATATATTGCATGGACTTATATTGTGTTTGTTGCCTCCTAAATGCTCAGCATCTAGGCTTTTAAATCTCTCAGTATAATGGCTAAAACTAAGAACTCAAGCAATAAATGTTGGCAAGGATGTGGGGAAAGGAAAACACTTTTGCACTGTTGGTGGGAATGCAAACTGGTACATACACTCTGGAATACTATGGAGTTTCTTCAAAAAACTAAAAATAGAACTACCCTATGATCCAGCAATTGGACTACTAGGTATTTACCCAAATGATACAAAAATGCTGATTTAAAGGGGCACATGCTCCCCAATGTTTATAGCAGCACTATCGATAATAGCCAAAGTATGGAAAGAGCCCAAATGTCCATTGACTGACTGATAGAGAAGATGTGGTATATGTATGTACAATGGAATATTACTCGACGATCAAAAAGAATGAAATCCTACCATTTGCAACAACGTGGATGGAAGTAGAGTATGTTATGCTAAGCAACATAAGGCAGTCAGAGAAAGACAAATATCATATGATTTCACTCATATGTGGAATTTCAGAAACAAAACAGAAGAACAAATGCAAAGAGAAGCAAAAATAAGATAAAAATGGAGAGGGAGACAAACCATAAGAGACTCTTAATACAGAGAATAAACTGAGGGTCACTAGCAGGGTGTTGGGTGGAGAGAATGGGCTAAATGGGCCACGGGCGATAAGGACGGCACTTGCGGAAATGAGCCCTGGGTGTTATTTATAAATGACAAATCACTGAATTCTATTCTTGTTATCATATAACACTACATGTTAACTAACTTGGATTTAAATAAAAATAAATAAATAAATATAATAAAAATAAATGTTCTCTCAGTAGAGCTTGATTTAGAATCTTTTCATTTTATTGCATTATGTATTCAAATAGATCTTTTATGCCTTTCAGCTCAATTTTACATAACATAATATTTCATAATATTTTTCTGTTTTCATTTTTGTCTCAGACTTATCTTTGTTTTTGGTGAAGCCTTTTGGGGGGGACACATTGTTGGGTTATTCACTCTCCCCAGTTTTACTGAATGCTTGGATACTCCTATAACTGTTCCACCTCATGGGAAGAATATAATATATCATATAATTGAAACATATGACATTCAATGAGATGTGGCAAGCTCCTGGTTTCCTTCTGCTTTGCTGCATAGACTGTCTCGAACAGAACTCCACATCAAGATTGAGAGCCTTTTGTCGCAGAAAGCTGTGAACCTCTACTGAAAGAACTGGATAAAACATATCTTACACCTGAATCTTATGGTAAGCCAGTGTGCAAAATACTTTCTGGCTGAAATAGGTTTACTTGAATGAAATGTGTGAATTTCATTCATTTTTGGCTGCCTTTCGAAAAAGAGAGAGAAGGGGGTGCTAGGCAGTGTCGCCAGAAGATGCAAACTTCAATGAAACCATATGAAATAAAAATGTTTTCCACAAGCTGTAATAAACTGTCCTAGGAATCCATAGAGAAATGGAGATCTTTTAGAACAAAAAGACAAAACTAAAATTCAAAACCCTTTAAATACACTGAAAGTTAAAGTATGGTTAAGTGTTTCTCGATGAAAAAGCCAGTTACAATGCTACAAAATTTCATAAGGTTTACCAAAGCTCATCTTCCAGTAGAATCTGTCAATTGACTCGGGATTAATACTATTTCTTAATGTAAATTTGCAAATATGTATAAAGATTAATATGCTGAAATGCTCACCCTCATCTGATCTTAGAAGTTAAGTAGAGTATAGGCTACATGAACACCCAGAAATATGGGGTATAAACATTTGGGATTGTTGGAAAAGACTCTGATAGGAAGGAGAGATACACACACACACACACACCCCCGCCCCCCATTCTCAAGATGGAAGACACAAGGGCATGTTTTCTGGTGCAACAATAAAGAGGCAGCCTGGGTCTACTTGGTGTGGGTTTTCCTGCCCTTTGAGTGGCATGACGGCCTCAAGGTTATACTCACTCAGGCAGCACAGGATATGAAATTTGCTGAGTTTTTCGTTTTGCTATCTTATTTTATTTATTTTACTTTGTTTTGTTCTGTGTTAGACATATTTAAATGTAGGGGAGCAGGGAATGAATATAAGAGGTGGATCTGATACACATAAAGTCAGAAAACCCACCAGCCCAGAAGACAACTATTTATTAAGCAATATGGCATGAGAGGCACCAGCATTGCAGAGAACGTCTCAGTGGTGATTGTCCCCTTTCAGCCCAGGCTGATGATAGGAAATGCCATTACAGACCTGGGCTTCCTGGTACAGAGGTGCTGGGATCCCACAATAACAGAAGCTTCATGAAGCATATCCACTCTGGCCTTCCCACCTCTCTGGGCCTTTTGGTTTCTTCATTCACCTAGTCCGGCAGTTCTAACATTCTGCTTTACTTAGTGTGAGCCTTCGTTTTCCAAGCTTTTGAGAGCCACCCAAGCAGATTAGCACCCCCCAAGGACCTTTACAGATATTATGTCCTGCTTACAGGAGAGTACTTTCATACCAATAAACTCTCACTTACCACACTATATATTCTGTCCCCCTCATTCTTGGGACATGGGATCAAGTCCTGCACGTACTGTTCTGTTCATGTTCTTGGATACCGTTGTCTCCTACACGTGGCACCTTTTCCCCCATTAGCCCAGCCGGTACTCTGGCTGGATTTTGCAGTTACGTGACCCTGGTCATTGGTCTGGTCATCAAGAGCAGAAGGAGGAGAAGATCCTAAGGGAAGCACATGTTGTGTTGTGAGGCAGAGTGCTCTGTATCATCTTCACGTTGGGCTTGGGTTAGGGGCAGTAGAGAGGTCTTCTGAAGGACCAGAGAGGTAGGGGTGATCTACACTGCAAGGCTCTCAAGTGAGTCAATCTAAATGTCACATCCTGAGTCTGACAGTCCACTACTCCCCGTCTCAGCTCTAATCTTGGCCAAGCACACCTGTTTAGGTTGAGAATCCACATTTCTCTTCAGTTCAGCTATCCTTATAATTAGGCACTGGGCCTGATGCCAAGGTTTTACTACAGGAGATATGAATCTCTTTATACGCTGCCAAGGGGTCTTTGGCTTTCACACTTTGACTTAAATTGGTGATTAGTCACCCTCAAGCTGCACAGTCAGAACCATCTCATTCTGTTGCTCTTTTTATTTTCTTTTTTTGAAAAAAAAAAAAGAGGCGAAAACATGGGAGTGGGGGAGGGGCAAGCTCCTCCCCCAGCGCAGAGCCCAATGCAGGCTCCATCTCAGGACTGGGAGATCGTGACCTGAACTGAAATCAAGAGCTGGATGTTTAACCTACTAAGCCACCCCGGCGCCCCAAATAGTTCTTTACTTACTGATTTCCCTCAACTTTTCCAACTGAAAAAGTAGTTCCAACCTGAATTACTACACCAGCAAATATATTCTCTTCTACCAGGAGCTCAGGGTCTTTCATCTTCTAGGCTATTGACCTTTTGGACAGGATAACTCTTTGTTGTGTGGGGTCATGGGGTGGAGTGTGATAGCAGTCCTGTGCATCGTAGGATATCTAGTAGCATCCACCAGATAACAAAAGCACTGTTCCCTTGCCCCACCACCCACCCCCAGTCATGGCTCTCAAAACTGTCTCCCGATTTTGCAAGATGTCCCAGGGAGAGGATGGAGTGGGATCACGCCATTGAGAACCACTGCATTAGCTCAGCCTAGCTTACCGCCGGAAACATTGAGCTACTGCCCTGCTGTAGCTGGGCAGCCACACCCCACCTGTTGCCAGTGATGCTAGTGGGTTGCCATCAGGTTAGTGGTTATTCGGTTCCAAATTCCCGGTGTAGATTCTTCTTTCATGGTGTACTCCTGGCACCAAGTGCCGTGCTGTAGTTCAGGTTCCGAGGGGGCCAGACCCAGAGATGAACATGTGCGCACAAGGCTTTCTGAGAAACGCTCAGGGGTCCAGCACCTGTGAAGGAGTGAAGAAAGCAGGAAAGGGCAGAGGGAAATGTTGAACTGGTATTCAGTTGAAACGAAGGTTTTAGTCCTTCCCGCAGAGAGCACCGATATTAGGGTAGCCCTTCAAAGATGCCCCACACCAAGGCAACTTTGTACACTATTCCTAAATCACTGGATCCAGGCTGCCACCCCAGCTTCTTCTGATGAGGGTGATTCCTGGGAAATTCCTGGCTACAAGCACAGCAGCAGCTGTCACTCCAGAAACCTGGGGAATGAGTGTTTCATTAAGGCGATGCATCAAGACATCTCCTACAGACATGAAAAGAGACAACCCTGCAAATAATTTCTCCTAAAAGTAGTCGGGAAAGAATTTAATTCTTGCCTCTCAAAATAACCTGGTGGGACCATGGCATCCTGTGGCCATACAGCCACTTGGTTAACAGACATTTAAATGCAATGCACTATCCTGGATGCCAGGTGGTGTACTTATCTTTGATAAATAACTTATTAACAAATTAACTCTTGGGGCACCTGGGTGGCTCAGTCCATTGAGCTTCCGACTTTGGCCCAGGTCATGATCTCACCGTTTGTGAGTTCGAGCCCCGCTCGGGCTATGTGCGTCATGACAGCTCAGAGCCTAGAACCGTTTCAGATTCTGTGTCTCCCCCTCTCTCTGACCCTCCCCTGCTCATGCTGTCTCTCTCTCTCTCTCCTCTCTCTCTCAGAAATAAATAAAACATTAAAAAATTTTAAAAACTAACTCTATGAGGATAAGTAAAAATAAGATGCGTTATTGTGAAATTGAATTTGCAACATTGTTTATTTTTTAAATATGTTATCAATGAAAAGATGCAAGTTTAACATAATGTGAACAAACGCCTCCTCAAAGGTTTAAAGTGGCTGTTCCAATAGCCCCTTGGTCTTGCTACCTGCAGCCCATGTGTGAACAGGACAAGATCCTCAGCACTTTAGTGCATTTCTTTGCCTATGGAAGACTCAAACTTCAGTATTAATCCTTTGGAAAAACTGAAGCAGCCTTCTCAATCAGTCTGAGTTGGTTTTGTTTAACTTACTTGGTTCAGTTTTATGATGGTCAGTGAAGGGTGAGAGCAGTGTCTTCAGGGAAGTGGTGTTGGTGGTTTTTCTTAAGATAGTCCCTACTGATGAGTTCTGATAATATCTTTAAATTTTTCTATCTCAAAGAAATGGAATCGTTCTTTAGGAAAGAAGTTGAGAAACCTTCAGGAAGTGTGGGTATGGAGAATACAACATGATGTTATATAACTATTTGAGCTCTAAAACGTATACAGCAGTGGCTCTCAACCAGCGGGGATTTTTCTGATATCTGGAAACATTTCTTTTTAATCTGAAAACATTTTTGATTGTATCATCTCACCATGGGAGAGGAGGGGCGCTACCAGCATCGAATAGGCAAAGGCCAGGAACTCTGTGAGACATTCTGCAATGCCCGGGACAGTCTATCACATAAAGGCTTATTCATTCCAAAATGTCAATAGCACCAAGTTGAGAAACTCTGATAGAAAGAGATGATAGTATTCTGTGCTAGTATTTTTGCACACTTCCTGAAAGCTCTACAGCATTTCCTATATTTCATGATCATAGAATATAATCTCTTCTAAAAGGATTAAAAACAATCCTTTATTTTATAATAAATCCTTTATTTATAATGTAATCCCTTATTATATAAATAATTATTTATTTTAAATAATCCTTCTTAAAGGATTATTAAAGGACATTCAACTTAAACATTTTAAAGGACATTCAACTTAAATATTTTAAGATAAAACTTGAAAATTTTCTTAGAAATAAAATAAAAATAAACAGGAACATATGAAACACTACAT